>NC_143554.1:151367500-151548750 GCF_054136105.1 Typopeltis vanoorti
ACAGGCGTATTAGCTGACAAAGTATACAGCTATCTTAAAGAAATTCTCGTTTTCCAATTGAACAAAAAGGTAGCAGCAAAAATTCGAGAGGCAAAAAAGACCAATTGCTGATTGACAAAATAATTCTAAAAAATTGCAGACTTAGAAAAACCAGCCTTGGATACGCTATAAAAAGCATTTGATTCAGTGCCTCATAATTGGATTTTAAAATGCGCAGAACTATTCGGTATTAGCGAAAACGTAAAACATTCTTGCAATCCAACATGAACAATTGGAAAACAAGGTTGGTTCTGAATAAAGAGGAAATTGGGGAGGTAAATATAAAAAGTGGTTCTTTCAAAGAGACTCATTGTCTCCTTTAGTATTTATATTATCATTAATCCCCTTAACTAGAATTTTAAATATACTCATAAAATCCGTTGTTCCTCAAGGCTCAGTCATACATAAAGTACGGAGTCTTTGCACTTTTTTTAAATATCTATATAAAAGACTTCTGCTCAATAGAACTGAAAAGGAAGCTAATCCGTTAAACCGCAGAAAACTAAATTTATCGTGTTTGAACTGAAGGGTAGAGTACTAGTCCTGTAAATTAAATATCATACAACTATTGCGATTCCAGAAGTGAATGCATTTGCGAATGATTGATTCTACAGCTACCAGAATCTCTGCAAACACACGTAGATCATAATCTAAAATAGAAAACCCATATCGTAGCTGTCACAAACAAACCCAATTCCACATTGGAGAAAGCGGAACATTAACTTGTAACTCATATCTCATAAATTTTTACAGACTATATTCTGAACTGGTATATTGAAGAATAAACATTGGATTATCCTCATGCACGATGATCTAATTATTCAGAAACTTCAGTAAAATAAAAAACAAAAAATAAATTAAACAAATTCTGGAGTGCCATTTCACATAGGACAATAATACCAGGAGAAACCAATATAAGCACGGAACTGTTGAAAAATGCAGGTGAAATATTTAATGAAAGAATATACTAAAATTCTTTAATTTAAATAAAAATAAAATAAAATAGCAGCCAAATTCGAACAAATATCAGAATGGAAAGACATGTGAAGAGAATCATGGAAAGGATGTTCCCTATCATCTCTGTTTTTTTTAATATTTACTCGTATATAAACAATCTTGAAACAGTATAACCAGTTTGGTATACTAATAAATCCATAAATTAAGATTTTTTGCACTATTATTTGCAGAGGATCCAATTGTATTTACTGTATAAGAAGATAATCTAGAAAATTCTTTAAATGAAATTTCAAAGCAGTATAATATGGGAATACCAAAAGCAGAGGTAAGAATTATTGCTTTCAAAGGAGAAAACCAATAGGAAATAAAATAGTGATAAATAATAAAACATTAGAGAGAAAATACCGTGAAATACGTAAGATATGGTTTACCATATGAAGATGAAAAGATATAGATATTAAAATATAAAATTGTTTTAAAGTAAACGATATAATAAATAACATACGATACGTATAAGTCATATTCCTAGTACAAAAACGTACCAGATTCAGACTATATAACGTCCTGACTAAGCTTTATTATATGGAAGTGAAATTGATTATTAAAAAATGAAAATGGATTTAACTATTAGAGATGAAATTCTCAGCAAAAGAAAAAAAAAGCTGTATGTACCAAGTAGGACTTCCAAGCAAATTAAGACATTTTAGTCCTATAAAGCAATTTAACTATTATAAAAGTAAATGTATACTTAAACGCTTAGATCATCTAAATCAAACGGACAATAGCGGACTGCCAGAGATAATATACGGACATAAAATAGATGGAAAAGGAAGAATTGGAACACCAAGAAAGCGATGGCATGAGACCGGAATAGTCCACTTGGCCTAAAATACATGATAAGAAGAAGAAAACGATTATTTTAGTACTGTGTATATGCTGAACTGAGCTTTGAAGCAATAGCTCAGTAAAGAATTTTGTAGTGAAAGGTAAAATGCATATATAATTAAATTAACATATATGGAAAATAACTGTAAATACATATAAACAAATTTCTGGGAATTTCTTCTTTGTTTAACACAAAACATCAAGAAGGAGGTTTTGTCCCGATACATTGAATTAAAAATCAAAAGAATTCAAGTATTTTGCAGTAAGAGATATTTAAATCCTAGTCTGTGTCATATGGACACAATCTTTGAAATTTGTTTTCCCAATTGTTTGGCAATGGAATAGTTGCCAAGGGCGTCAGTGGCAAAGATGTTTTACCAAGTATCAAAATTATAACATTATAAAATTCCTTGGTTACGAATTCACCTCGGGCGATTAAAGCCTAGTTATGGTTCTGTGGTCACTCTCAGGTCATCTAATCTCCCACCTATTGGAATGATTCATTCAGAAGGAGTGATAATCTTAGCCATGCTGTTTATTGTTATGAATGACTGAAAAGTACTAAGGGTACTCAGGAAATGTGAAAGTCATTCATTACATAAAAATCAAGAAAAAAAATTTGCGTACAGATTTTGATTAAGTTGTTTGAATAAAAAATAAAGAAAAGGAAAAGAAGAGCAGCTCTAAGCCCTGTAATTAAAATGCGCAATGCATGCATCGTTATAATCTCCAGTCATTTTGTCTTTAATGGATTCAATCCAGTATACTAAAGCAATTGGATTTCTATTCAGTAGTTTTCTGAACTCGGAAATAAAATATGTTTCTAATATGAAAAATATGAAACAATTGAGATATGCTCTTTCCTCTTGTCACGGAGTGCGTTTTAAGGAGATATTAATTTCCGGGGAAATATTTATACCCTTAAGGCGACAACAGTAAAATATACTTAGCTAAAAGCAATCCGGTATTTGGAATGTTTTTAGTTAAGATAGTCCAAGAACAAATAAACAACTGAGTTTTCATTTCTTCTGGGAGATTATTGCGCTATTGGACAAAATCCCAAGAAAAGGGACAAAAATCTTGCTCTCGCCAGTTTCTTAGCTGCATACAAAGTTAACTTCTACGCATGCTCCCTTATTTTCTGCCCGCCTTCCATATAAGAAATATTTCAACTAAACAAACTCACGTAATAACCACAATAAATTTTAATACGTAAATATTTCATCCTAAGTATCTTAGAACATCGTCAGTACAGTTCAAACAATATTAGGAATAACATACACTTAGGGCGCATGATTACAATGGAATAGAATTAATTCTATAACACGCTACTGACGCATATTGGGATTACATTGTAATCATGCGTCCTAAATGCGTCCTAACTTCGTCTAAAGCAAGGGGCAGTGACACTCTTTCCCGGATATGAGGGCAGCGCTAACCAATAACGTTCAGAAATTTATGGACCTCTGTCCTATTATTCCTCTTTTTCCTGTTTACCTTAATTTCATCGCCAGGTGAGAGAGAGACCACCGCTCTACTTACTGGAGTCCTGAAGTTGCTTGAAAAGTTCGATGTTTCGTCTCTAGAGCAGGGTAAACGCAAAAAAAAAATAAATAAATAAATGAAAAAAAAAAATAAATAAAAAAATTTAATTGATGTAAAATAGAAAAAAAAATCATTAGTGCACCAACAGTACGAATGTACTATACTTTGTTTACAAACTTTCGTGGATGGTAGCTACATAAAAAAAAAAAGCAGGAAATCAAATCTGCGTAGAGTGGTCCGAGTACGGTCGTGTCATGTTATTTTTGTATTCCTTTTTTTTTTTTGTAAAGACAGCAAAATAACTTCCTTATCCTTAAACATCTATGCTTGTTTCAACATTTCAATTATCCAAAAAATTATATTTTCGTTCTTTACAATGTGACAATTGAAGTTTAGTTTCATATCCATGATATGAAACTAAATATCTAAGTATCTGAACAATAATGTCCAGATACTTAGTCTCATCAGTTTCTTTTGTAATATAATCCCACCAATATAATTTGCCGCTGGAAATCTCATAATTACTGCATGCATAACTTTACACTTACTAGCATCGAACTGAGAGCAGTTATTTAACAGTTTTCCAAAGTTTTAGGCTATTGAAATCCTTCTTTAGGTGATGCCCTACGAATCCTTCTGCAGGTGATGTTTAACAGTAGTCCTGATTACTGACTAGCTTGGCCTCATCAGCAACCAACTGCACATCTGCCGTTAAACCCTTTTTAATGTTATTAATATATACAGGGTGTTCGGGATAAATTTGACAGTTTCGTAAGGAAAAAGAAAATCTTCTTTGTATCTATTAAATTTAATGAATTGACAAAAAAACATTACAGGCAGAGTTAATTACAATACTATCAACAAGATTTACTCAAAATAACCACCATTAGCATCGATCACAGCTTCAATTCTGCTTCGGAACCTCGAACAAGCTGATGCTACAGTCTCCCTGGGAAGGGCCGCAAAAACTGTTTTAATTTTATCCATTAACTGGGCTTTTGTATTACTGGAAGTGCGATTGGTGTCTTTTTCAACTGCGCCCCATACAAAATAATCCATGGGGTAAAGGTCTGGGGAGTTTGGAGGCCAAACATTTGGACTGGTGAAGTCGTAGAAATTTTCAGACAACCATTTTTGACTTTTCCCAGAGGTGTGGCAAGGGGCCGAATCCTGCTGCCATACATACGGCCTACCATTGGCTACCCTTGTTATCCAGGGCTTGACTACAGTTAGCAACTCCACGAACAAAGCCCGAATTCCAATGCCAGGGTTCTTCAACACCTGTTCCTGCAGATTTGCGAGGAATTCTGCTGTACGAACGCAATCAGATCGTCTGCTAGGGATCTTTCTTCTTGCTACATCCTCGTAGTCACCATTGCAAGTCTCTAGTTCATGCCTGATTGTTTTTACTGTATTCAGGGAGCATTGGGCAGCAGTCGTAATATCCTTATTTTGATGGCGGGCACGAATCATCATGATACAAGTTATTCTCTTCCATGATTCAGGTGGGTTCCAGCTATCCATCCTTTCTGACATCTTGTATATGAATCTTGTATAGGGATCTTTCTTCTTGCTACATCCTCGTAGTCACCATTGCAAGTCTCTAGTTCATGCCTGATTGTTTTTACTGTATTCAGGGAGCATTGGGCAGCAGTCGTAATATCCTTATTTTGATGGCGGGCACGAATCATCATGATACAAGTTATTCTCTTCCATGATTCAGGTGGGTTCCAGCTATCCATCCTTTCTGACATCTTGTATATGAATGAAGAAGGGTCCAAACTTTTAAATGAAGAGAAGTGTGTGTTAATACATGTAACTTACGGAAAAATATAATTAATTATAAATATGTCAAATTTATCCCGAAGACCCTGTAGACTGAACAATAATAGCCAAAGGATTGAACTCTGGGATGCATTACTAGTCACCTTAAATTCGATAGACTCAAACTCGCCATACACCATTTTCTGATACCTACCCATCTGCCACCCACTTATCCAAGGAAGCAGCTTATATTCCGATCCCATGTTCTTCTGTTTATGCAACAGACGTTTATGTGGTATTCTATCAAATGCCTTATCCAAATTATCACACATTATTGAATGAATAATATTCCAATTAGAATTTTGAATACCAGGCAGAATCACGCGCAGGTATTTATCGAACCCCTCACAGATAAATTATAAGAAAATATTACGTAAGGCTGTGTGAATTTCTAAATTTGGTCGTCCTACTCCTTAGTGTCTACAAATTCTTTAACACATCTGTTGTTAATCTATTCACTCTCTAATTCCACTTATCAATTCCTCTAAGTATTATAATAAAAATAAGTTATTGTACTTATTTAACACAATATTGTGCAACTTCTTGCAATGCTCTAGTTCTTGTCGCTTAACCTAATTTCACCATTTGAAAAATCTCTCCTATTCTTTAAATACCTCTGGACAGCATAAACGTTCAAATCTTATTCTTTGAATCCATAGATCTACATATCGTAACTAAATGGGAAAACAATATATCAATATCTGCTTTATTTAAATTAAGGGGATATTAAATCCCACATTGTTTTAAAACCGAATAAGAAACTCAAAGACTCGAATCAGAGAGTTTCTTGCCGAATATAGTAAACTATAAGCGAAAAGATATTTGGTCGCCGATACTTTATAGTATACTATATAAGGCAAGAAACTCTCTGATTCCAATCTTTGAGTTTCTTATTCGGTTTTAAAACAATGTGGGATTTAATATCCCCTTAATTTAAGTAATGTTTATATTGCCGAAATGAAGCTTATTAGCTCTTTATATTTAAGTCAATATCTGCTGTTTTTCAAGCAGATATTGATATGTTGTTCCTATTGAACTGAGATTATTACCGCTAAATTCGAATATGAAACACAGTCGTTTTAGGATAATACCAGAGATTTTATAAGTTGACTGTGCTGATGTAGAGTGACTAATAATAGGTAAACATTTAATATACAGTTTCTTGAATTGTGAGATTTTTCATTGTTCTTTTAAAAAGCGCCATAATTCTACATGAATCCATATAGATCATATGGATTCATTCAAGTGCCAACTTTTCGTATCAGTCTGTGGTCATTTCATCTTAGAGGAAAAATTATATGACAGTTGTATTTTCCTAGAGTGATTATTCTAAATGCCTTTCGTGTTTATTAATAATTTAGTGCACTCGTTGGCATTCTTTTCATTAACATACTTTAGTTTTTTCCATTAGTTGATATATATATAAGATTATACAAATTAAGATATTTTAGAGACGAAGTGCATATCGGTAGCACAGTTTGGTTACCGCCACCCTATGTAAATTTTCCAAAAAAATATCAGGTGAACTCCTAGTCGGAAAAATATCAAATATGGTTGAATTTAATTATTATTTCGTATATTTGGAGGTTCGATTGATGCGCCGCCGATGTCCTTCTGAAACCTGTCCAACCATAGCGTTCCTCCCTCTGCTCATCGATATATCTCAGCCTTGACAGAAAAATGTTTCCATTATAAGAGTCGACGTTTCTGATGGTATTACATGTGATATGACGCACGTTAGTGAAATAATTTAGAAGAAACGGTGGACATGATTTGTTTGCCAAGCAACTTTCGTTTGTAGTTATTATTTGACTTAACAGATGTACGCCCAGTTGAACTGTTCACTACATATTAATAACACTATTATTGTTAAATTAGAAATTCATTTGTAAAAAAAAAAAATAGGCGAAGAACATTACCGTCAGCATGTTGGATTAGATATTCGTAGACACATTCATCATCATATCTATAATAAATCTATTCAAAATTTAATTATATTTGCTGTAGTGAATAAGTTACCAGTTTGAAGGATCAGTCTGCGCTAATCTTGATCACTAATAAAGTGAACAAGATTCGAGCAGCTCTAGCGTAGCAACTGCCAATACTTCTGCGATTCATTGATCTAATTTATACTTTTAGTTACCTTTAAAATTATTCACAATCTTTTATTATTTTCTCCTATAACTCATTAGAAGCATACAAAGGAGTTACGTAATATTTTCATAGCAAAGATGGCACCATCATCTGCTTGCTTTCATTTTATTTTTAATTATGCGCATTTTGAGTTGCACTGAACTTTAAAATTCATCATCATCATCATCAAATTCCTGCCATGTACCCTCAAGGGGTGTACAGGATATGACAGTACTACATGAAAAAATTACATCATTACTAACTTCCTATCTACAATTTTCCTCCAAATCAGTCTGTTACTTGTCAAGACTCCAACATTATCAGATCTTATATTTCTATCGTCTAAGGCACTTTGTACCGTATCAATCCACCTATATCTTGGTCTTCCTCTGGGTCGTTTTCCTGCCAACCTGGCAGAGAACACTTGTTTTGCTAATCTTTTCTCTCCCATTCTATTTAAGTGACCATACCACCTAAGATTAGCTCTGCTAACGCATTCCTGGATGCTGACAATGTCAAGTTCTTTCCTAATATCCTCATTTTTAATATGATATTGCCATTGATGCCATCTGTTCACGCCTCTAATCTTTCTCAGGACTCTCATATCTGCGGTCTCTAGTCTTTGGTCAAGTGTTTTACTTCTGACCCAGCTCTCAGATCCATAAGTTAAAATTGGTTTGAACACAGTCTTGTATACAGCTAATTTAGTTTTCCGACTAATTTCTTTCTTATTCCATATGAATTTATTCAATTGACTTCCCACGATACCAGCTTTGCTGATTCTGTTGTCTATTTCTATATTTAGTTTACCATCTTCAGTAAAAATTGTGCCTAAGTAGCTGAAATGTTTTACTTGTTCCACAGGTTTTCCATTCACAACACAGTTGACATTTTCAATGATTCTGCCTATTTTCATTGTCTTTGTCTTTTTATTGCTGACCTTCATACCATATCTATTACAACAGCTATTCAATTTAGTCAGAGAATCTTGCAGACTTGTAGCGGATTTATTTAGAAGTATAACATCATCCGCATAAAGCAAAGAGCTGACATTAACATCTCCAATTTTGATATCAGGTTTAATACCACATTCCTTCATAATGTGATCCATATAGATAATGAATAACAGAGGGGATAACGTACATCCTTGTCTCACACCAGATTTAACATTAAACCATCTTCCTGTACTTCCTTCAATTCTAACTGCAGACTCACAACTCAAATAAAGACTAAGTATTGCTTGATATAATGCCCCATTGACACCATATAACTGCAGTGTATTGAATAGCTTCTCTCTTGGCACCTTGTCATATGCCTTTTCCAAATCGACAAAACTTAAATACAGATCTTTGTTATATTCCCATGCTTTCTCGACTATTTGTCGTAAAGTGAAGATCTGATCCTGCCAGCCTCTGTTTGGCCTGAATCCAGCTTGTTCTTCACCAAGCTTTTCTTCCACAATTCTTCTCAACCGTTTCTCAAGTATACTTGCATAGATCTTGCCAGGAACACTCAGTAGGGAAATACCTCTGTAATTCTCACATTCAGTTTTATTTCCCTTTTATGGGTACTATGAGAGCTCTACTGCAATCATCGGGAATTCGTCCCTCTGTCCAGGCTTTCTGAACTATGCAGTGCAGCCACTGTAAGACTCTTATACCACCATACTTCAGCATTTCTGGTCGAATATCATCTACTCCTGCTGCCTTTCCACATTTCAAGCCTTTGATGGCTTTTTCTACTTCAAGTATGGATATGTATTCCTGACTGCATGCCTGGTCAGTGTTTTTTATCACTGTGCTGTCATCACTGCTTGTTTCATTTAGCAGTTTTTCAAAGTAATTACTCCATACTTCAAGGATATCTTTTTCTCCTGTTTTCATTTCACCTTTATCATCTCTAATTCCTTTTACAGCACTCTTTCCTCCATTCCTAAGCTTCTTCAACAACCTCCAGAATATTTTGCCACCTTCTTGATATTTATTTTCTATATTCTTGCCAAAGTCCTCCCATGACTTTTGTTTAGCTAGTTTTACACACTGTTTATCTTTCTTACATTTGTCTCTGTATTCTCTAAGAGTAAAAGCTGACTTATTTGCCAGGAACTTTTGATATGCTTTCTTCTTTTCCTTCACTGCCTCTTTAACTTCCTGTGTCCACCAGGGAGTTCTGATTTTTTTATCTTTGCACACAACCTCACCACATGCCTCTCTGGCAGAATCAATCAATGTTTCCTTTAGAGTTTGCCACTGAATCTCCAAGGTTTGATTCCTGTTCTCAAACTCTTTCCTTTTCTTTTCAATAATATTTCTGTATTTTAGTCTACAGTTTACATCTGAGAGCTGCTCAACATTTATTCGCTTTAAAACTTTCTTACATGTTATTCTTTTCAATATGAAATTCAATTTTATCCTGCTCAAGACTAAATAGTGATCACTTCCAATTTCAAATCCTCTGTACACTCTGGTGTCCTGCACCAGGGAGAAAACATCACTATCAACAATAACATAGTCAATGAGACTTTTCTTATTCCTAGCCTCTTCTCTCCATGTGAATTTGTGCACATTTTTATGTTGGAACATGGTGTTAGTAATAACCAGTCCATGTCCTGAGCAGAAATCCAACAGATATTTGCCATTATTATTAGCTTTGCTCTTTTCTCCAAATTTTCCCAAAATATTTTTGTATGTCTCACAATCATTTCCTACTCTACTATTTAGATCCCCAACAAGGACCAACTTTTCCTTTTTCATTGTGTCAGTTGCTTTTTCTAAAGCCTCAAAAAATTTGAAATGCATATTTTTTTTAAAAAAATGTAAATTAATAATAATTATTGTTTTGAGGAAATTGCAAAAGAAATTATGATTTTTGTTTAATTTGTATGGGAGAGGAATTATTATACTCAAATTAATTAAAAGAACATATGTAAATAAATAGTTCAGAAAAACAAAGTCTTTACATTAGAATGAGACTCGAATCTTCTACTTCCTCTTCAGCTTTTTCCACTTAAGTAGGGTCGCTGTTTCTGCGGTATCTCCTCCACATCCTCCTGTCTTGGGCTGTAGCCACATCCAAGTTCTTCATCCTCAAGTCCTCCTCCACTATCTCCCTCCATCTCTTCTTTGGCCGTCTGCGTTTCCTCCTCCTATGCACATCCATCTGCGTGACCTTTCTTCCCACATACTCTTACTTCCTCCTCATCGCATGACTAATCCATCTCAACTTTGCTCAAACGATCCTTTCTGATCACACCGCACATCCACCTAAGCATTCTCATCTCCGCTACCTCCATCCTTCTGATGTTATTTTTCCTCAGGGCCACAGTTTCTGTAGCATATGTCATTGCTAGTCGCACTACTGTCCTGTAGATTTTGTCTTATAGATTGATCGGCACCCTCTTATCGCATAACATTCCAGCCATCTCTCTCTCTCCAGTTCCTCCATCTTGCTTGTATCCTGCATCCCACTTCCTTCTCAGCCTCATCATCCTCTTTTTTTGTTGAACCTAAAGTCACTGACCTTCCTGATGACGTTTGCTTCAAGCTCCAGATCTGTGTCCTGGCTGCCATCCACTTTGCAACACATATACGCTGTCTTACTTCTGCTCAGTTTCATATCTTCCAATACTTTCTTCCAATTTTCCAGTTTAGCTGCCACTTCTTATCTTGATTCTGCACACAGCACGATGTCATCTGAATACAAAATAGTCCAATTCGCGTTTTCTCGCACCTCCTCCATAACCATCTCCATCAGAATATTAAACAGGAACGGACTTAATGCTGACCCTTGAGGCAAGCCAACTGTCACTGGAAAACTTTCCGTCTCTCCCAGGCAGTTTCAAAATCTTGTCTTCACATTTCTCTACATCTCTTGCGCCAACCTGGCATATTACTCCGGTACCTTCTCTCTCAGACAGCTCCAGACATCTTGCTTTGGCATTCTATCGTATGCTTTTTCAAGATCAATAAACACCAGATATAGCTCCAGTTGTTCCACTCGAAACTTTTCCATCATTTGCCGAAACCCAAAAATAGCATAGATGGCTTCATTGATGGCATTTGGCTTCATGCCTGGTCGTTGATCGACCAGGCATGAAGCCAAATTGTCCCTTTGCAATCTCCATATTATTCTTTAGTCTTCCATCGAGAACCCTCTCTAGGCTTTTCATTGTGTGGGACATCCACTTTATTCCCCTGTAATTCCTACAGGCTTGTGCATCCCCTTTACTCTTTTAGAAGGGGACAAGACTACTTTCCCTCCATTCTTCGAGTGTCTTTTCCTGTTGAAAACTTTTATGAACAGGTCCCACAGCAGGTCAATTTCCTCTCCCCCCCAGTGCCTTTAATGCCTCCACTGGGATCCTGTCAGGGCCCACCGATTTTCCATTCTTCATCCTCTTTTTAGCTTCCTTCACTTCCACTCTACTAATGTTCTGCACCATCCCCTCATATGGCTCCCCCATCGTCTCTGTGAATCTTTGCATTTTCTTCATTCAAAAGCCCTTCAAAATATATTCTCCAGCTGTTTCTTATATCCACATTCCTCCTTAATACCCTTCCACCAGAATCTCTGATCTGTCTCACATGTACGATGTCCGTTGATGTCTCATTTCTACATTTCTAATTGATGTTTCTAATTGATCATAAAGTAGAATCGCTGTTTGTGGGGCGTCTCCTCCACAAACTCCTGTCTTGGGCTTTAGCCACATCCAAGTTCTTCATCCGCAAGTCCTTCTGCACCATCTCCCTCCATCTCTTCTTTGGTCGTCCTCTCTTGATTTCTCGCTTTTTCTCTCTGTATTCCTCTCTGTCCTCTTCCACTCTTCTTGTCATACTTCTGCTTTGCCTTCCTCTTAGTCCTCACTGCTTCTTGTACATTATTATTTCGAAATGTTATCAAATGTTCTTCCCTCTTACAGAAAAAGGAGTTCACAATTGCCTGATCAAACACTGCTGCAAAGTTCAAAATCCTCTCTCCTTCCTGGTTCATCATTTCCACTCCACGGCCACGATGCATCCTTTTACAGTCCCTATTCTCTCTCCTTATGTGTCTGTTCAAGTTTCCTCCAACAATCACCATCTCATTTTCTTCCAGTTCCCTCATTTCTTCATCTAGCATGTTCCAGAAGTCTTCTTTCTTTTCTGCTATACAGCCAACTTGTGGGGAAAATACACATAAGATGACCAGTTGCTCTTCTCCAAGACCCAGTTTCATTCGCATGATCCTGTCGTTCCTCCTACCCACTTCCAGTACTTCGCCCTTCATTCTTCCACAAACCACAATTCAACACCATTTCTTTCCTCTTCATCCGTTCCAGAGTATAACAATTTATACCCGTCTCCTAGTTCCTTCCTTCACCTTTTCCCCCTTCCACCTTGTCTACTGCACGCATAACATGTCCAACTTCCTCTCCCTCATCATTTCTGCCGCCTTTCTTCTCCTTCCAGTCATGCTTCCAACAATCAATGTTTCCACTCGCAACATTCTCTCCACTTGCTGGGCTCACTTTAACCGCAACCGCTTTTGATGCTGTAGCCCTCGTCCACTTCTCGCAACTCTGAGGAGATGTGGCTGCGAGTCCCTTAAGGGATACGCCCTAGCCCTTGTATCACTTTCTTTTCGACTCATTTAATCATAGCTAGAGTTGGTGGTGAAGTTTATTACCGGATGCCCTTAACTGACGTCAAACCTCGCCATTTATCCGGGCTTGGTAATGGCACCTATTAGGGAAAGTTTGCCCCATTCGGTGGCTGCAATAGGCGAAATGATATATCAAGATAGGAAAGATTCACCCTAGCCCTCGATTACCCTAATAGCGTTCGGGGTAAGGTGCAAGAAGAAAAGAAAGAAGGGGAGGAGCCAGTCTACAGATAATATAACAGATGTATATTACATGAAGTAAGGCATGGCCAGCATTAGGTACCTGGGGTTTGCCCTGCCTGTAATCACTAAAGCGAGCTCATGAGGATAGAAAGAGACTTGAATACTTATATGAATATTCAAATGAGACTACAGTTTCTGTTTACAGTTTGTTCTTGTAGATGTTTCTCATTCTTCGGGAATCTTCTTACATCTAACTTCTTTTGTTTGCTTGTGAGAAAGCCATTATGCCGAAAAAGTTATTTATTCAAAAAAAAAAAAAAAATGCAGCTAACGCCATTTCATTTCCATGTATAGGCAGTAGGCGAGGGCGTTTAGCTCTATCTAACTTTTCGGAGACTGAGTGGGCAGTTCAATTTCCACTGGCAGCCAATCACAGATAGCTGGCCCAAGGCTATCACTAATTAAGCAGCACGCAGTGAAGAGAGACGGCTCAACAAGTGCCGCCATTTCGTGGTCCCTAATCCTAACACAATATATTTAATGTTCTGAAATAATGTAGGTTCTACGGTCGATTTTCATTAGTTTACGGGACGAAAACCAGAATTTCAAGGAGAAAAAACCCGCTTGCCCGTGCCAGAGATTAACTCGGGAATCGGTCGAAACAAGACTTAGAAAAATGTCTTCTCGACGACCAGATTTGAAACAAAGTATTCCTTCGTGCGATGAAGCGTCGTGGCGTGCAAACGGCACATTCACTGATCTACAGAGGCTTTTCTTGTTATTTATTACATTTTTCTTTTTATTAAATTGCTATAACTAAAAACAAATTTCGGTGATTATATATATATATATATATATATATATATATTTTTTTTTTTTTTATTTATTTTTTCTAATATAGTTATTTTAATTTGTATAATTTCATATATAAAAAGCTGTGGGGAAAAAATTACGCTTTCAGACATTGCTGATATTTCAGGCACTTACTGAAAAGCATGCCAATAGGGACACACACACACACACACACACACACACACACACACACACACACACACACACACACACACACACACACACACACACACACACACACACACACACACACACACACACACACACACACACACACACACACACACACAACATCATCATCATTATCATCACGAGTATCAAGGATTTAGGCCTGGCAATGCCTGTTCCGGCTTTAGAAGTCGCCGATGAATCGTTCAAGTGGATGTCTTGGTTTTCTTTTTTCCTGATGGCTTGTACTTAAGGCTTGTTTTGGTAATCTTTCTGTTTTCATTCTATGAACATGCTCCATCCATTTATGTTTATATTTTTTAATTTTTTCTATTACTGGTTCTTGGTTAATTCTTTCATAATTTCTTCATTTCTTTGGTGATAAATTGAGTATATATACTTTGCAGTTTTTCTCATGAACTTAATTTCTTCTGTTGTTAATCTTTGTTTGTCTTTTTGTTTTATTGTCCAGATTTCACTTCCATACATTAAGACTGGTAGCGCTATTGTATTGTATACTTTTAATCTGGTTTGTTTTTGAGCTAGGTTTAGTTTAAATATAGAGTTAATTACACCTGTTATTTTTAAATATTTTGTAATTTTTACGTTTTTATCTTTTCATTTTCATATGTGATCATACATTCTAGGTATTTAAATGAAATCACCTGTTCTAAGATCTTGTTATCTATTACTATTTTAGTTCTTGCTGGAACTTATCGTTTAAAGGCCATAGATTTTTATTTTCCTGTTGATATTTTCATACCATTAATTGGCTATCTTATTTAGATCTAAAATAGCTTTTTGTAAGTTATCTTCAGAATCTGTAATTATTATTTAGTCGTCGGAAAAAAAGGAGAGTGTTTAAGTTCACTGCAGGAGAAAGTTTAATACCCAGATGGAAGTTTTTATTCCATTTTATTATTATTTCATTTAAGTAAATATTAAAAAGGTAGTTAAATGAATTCACCTGTTCTAAGATCTTGTTATCTATTACTGTTTTAGTTCTTGCTGGAACGTGTCCTTTAAACGCCATAGATTTTGATTTTTCTGTTGATATTATCATACCATTAACATTCGCTATCTCATTTAGATATAAAATAGATTTCTGTAAGTAGCTCTTTCTATTATATACATAGATTGATTTCCTCGGTTTGAGTACATGTTATTTAGTATTTAATGACTAGAACACCGAGAATTAAAATATAAAAGGCACATTTTATTCGCACGACTAGTTTCGTCTTTCACAGACATCTTCAAGTGCAAAAGACATTGAAATAACCAGCAAGATAACGGTGAGGAACTGGCTCTAAAGTACAAAAAAGCATTAGAAAATAACTGTTCAGATAAAGCCTTGAGGAGTTCAAAAAAGAACTCTCGCTAACTGTATTATTAGGTATATGCTTATGTTTAAAATGCGTACGTTTAAAATAGTGGAACAGTGAGTATCTGACAAGTTGTAACTAAGGTTACTGTTGATATGTACAGAGTTAAGGATTATTTATTTGGATTCTATTATTTATATTACTATTTCTTCGTAACGACGATAAATGGTATTTGACTTTTCCCAGAGAACTGAATGTGTGAGTCCTTCTTGTTTGAATTTGGGGAAAACAAAGCATTGCTAGATAAAGCACTGGATCGTATCCTCTTGTAATTTATGTCTCTTTGATGTTACTCCTTGCGAGGTTAAATTGAGTTTTCCGTCTGGACAAAGTATGGGTTTCCACAATTGCAGAAAATCTAGTAGACGCCCGGATATTTCAGGTTGTATTGTCTAATCTTCGGCCGACTTAAAAGGGAACGTAGCTTTGGTAGTGTCCTGAAGAAGGCCCGTATGTTATATTTTCTTAGAATTTCCGCCAATTTTGGTGTGACAGAGCTGATGTAAGAAATAGAAATGTTGCGTTTAAAAATTGCAGTATCTTCATTCCTGCGAGAGAGAGGATTGAACGGGAGTTTGTTGATAGTCTTCATTGAGTAGCCATTTAGATGAAATGTAGTTAGAAGGAGACTCAGTTTATATCAACGTTCTTCGTCAGAAAGAAGCGAGTGAGCCCAATGTCCGAATGTAGAAATAATTCCGAAATTTTGTAGAGGATAGTGGTGGGAGTGAGCGTGAAGATATTTGTCCATATGGGTATGTTTCCTGTAAATAGAGATCTTGAATTTACCTGTTGAACGGGTCAGTTTGACATCCAGAAAACAAAGAGAACCTCTGATTTCAACTGCGCTGTATACTTTATGTCACGATGTATATTATTCAGGTGGTCTTGGAAATTCCTGAGAGATTCAAAGCCATGTTCACACATCAAAAGGATGTCATTAATGAAACGTTTCCAAATCTTTGGTTTTAAAGGGAAGGATGAGATAGCCATTTCTTCAGAATCTTCCAGGTAGATGTTAGCGAGTGCTGGAAATAAAGGATTTCCCATAGCTAGTCCCGAATTTTATTTGTAGATTGTGTTCTCAAATTTAAAGTATCCTGAATTAACGCGTTGTGTCAATAAGGATAAGATCTTCTAAGATAATCTTTTAATAGTGAAAGCACTTCCCCTGTACGAACATTTGTAAATAAGTCAATTATGTCGAAACTGGCCATGGTTTCTATGTGTTTCATGATGATATCCTGGAGACAAAATCAGTTGAGTTTTTTTTATTTTTTATAAAGGATGAAGATTTGCCGGGAAACACTTTAGAGAAGTGGCAAGATAGTTTGAAACGTTGGAGAATCAAAAGCTTCGACTATAGGACGTAATGGGATATTCTCTTTATGGACGTTTGGTAATCCATATAGACTAGGAATCAGTGGATGCAGAGCACGTAGGGAAAGAAGTAAATTTCTGTGCAATTCCATTGTACTTTTTAAGAGAGTGTTGGTGCGATTATGAAGTTCTCTAGAAGAATCTCTTTGTCGAATAGTATAAGTAAAAGTTTGTAAAAATCTCGTATCTTATTTTGATAATCTGCTGTGTTGGAACAACCGTAGCATTTCCTTTATCTGCGGGAGGAGTAATAATGTCTTTATTATTCTGAAGATGTTTAATAGTCTGTCGTTCTAAATAGGTGATGTTGTCTACAGGAGGTTTAGTGTTGTTAATAGTGAAAATGGATTCAATACGAAGTAAGCTCGTACATAATAATAATAATAATAATATTATTATTATTATTATTATTATTATTATTATTGTTGTTATTATTATTATTATTATTATTATTATTAGAGGGAATTAATAATAATAATAATAATAATAATAATAATAATAATAATAGAAGAATAATAGAGGAAATATAGAGGGAATAACGAAAGAAAATACAGAAGATTTAAGCAACATAATGCAAGTGATCGGCAGCAAAATTCGAATTCAAATCGCAACCACAGATATCACCTATATCAATCGAGGCCCACAAAAAAATAAAGAGAGACCGCCACAAATCATCGCTCGTTTTACCAACAGAAATCTGAGAGACTCCATTCTTACAGCAAGCAAGAAAACAAGGCCTACAACAACGATCCTAACTGATAACAAACTACCAACACCAATCTATATAACGGAACACTGGACTCCATACTTCAAAAATCTTCTATACAAAGCAAGGAACACAAAAACAGAGAAAAACTACAAGTTCCTGTGGACAAAGAATTCCCAGATATTTTTGAGAAAGAGTGGAAACACTCGAGTATACATAATTACAAGTGAATCCGACTTACACAGCTTACCAATATAAAACACTAACCCTTTACATCCTTAAGAATAAGATTAGAACTCGTTTAAAAACTATATAATGGAGATCTCAAACATAGGCGAACACATCCAGTCAGACAACATAAACTTCAAGGTCTTTGACTCTTTCAAGAAATGGTCAGACAACATTTCCACCAACACCAACTTCACTATTATAGACACAAACATATGAAGTAGAAAAAAAACACTGGGTTACATTGATAACACAGCTCAATTATACCATGATAACGATAGATGCGCTAATACTGAACGAAATTGCAATAAATGATACAGAAATTTACGCATACGACATAAATAATTATCAAACCTACAACTTCTGTAGACCAAACAAAAGAGGAGGTGGAATTATGGCATTTATCAAAGAAAAACACAATGTAACAGAAAAACAAACTCACTTCGAACATGCCGAAACACTAATTTAAGAACTCACAAATAGCTGCAATAGTATTAAATACACAATAAACACAATATACAGACCCCAGATAACAATCCACTCAGATTTCTTCACGAGTTAGAAACATGGCTAAGCGGCATCCAACAGTGTACAACACACAGGCTCATCCTAATAGGAGACATTAACATAAATACACTTGACCACGCTTCTTCATCCACTAACACATATCTTGATATACTAAGTCAGTACAACATAAACCCGACCATTAACATCCCAAGAAGAGAAGAAATACTCAATAACTCACTAACACAATCATGCATTGAGCATATCACCATACGGGCTCCCATCCATACATATACATCATCAGTAATTTGTCGATAACCAAGTAAAAAATACAGACTGGAATTCCCTACTTAAAATAATCGATCCTGTAACATTATACTAGAATTTTCAACTAATCTTCACAGAAATATACAAAAAAGCAACAAAACCAACACCAACGAGGCGACAAACAGATAGCAATCCATGGATAAATGACGACATACTAAATACTATTACTGAAAAAGAAAATCTATGGAAAAAACTTAAAAACTCACCCAGTAACACACATTTACAAACCTTATACAAAAACACAAGAAATAAACTAACAACAAAAATTCGTAGGGCAAAATGACGATACTACTTCCAAAATTAATTCAACATAACAACAACATTAAGCAAAAATGGGCTACACTAAACGAATTAATAACCCGAAAAAAGAAACTTTAGCACAAGATTTTATTGCAAAAAGCTTCGGTCAGGACACAAACCAAGAGGAACTAGCAGACTCATTCAACCATGCTTTCAAAAACAACAACACACAACTCAAAAAAGACAAATTACCAACGATCAACAAAAAACTACCGACACAAAGTCAACAACAAACCATGTGTTTTCCACCCATAACAAAACAGGAACTGAAAGAAGCAATCCTACAACTAAAACCAAAGACCACTCCAGGAATAGACAAAATAAGACTCACAGACCTTATAACACATTTGAACAAATAAATCCAATACTTTTGAAACTCGTGAACATAATATTCGACACAGGCATTATTCCACAAGAACTAAAAACTGCAGTAATTACGCCAATATACAAACACGGCAAAAGAAACGATACTCAGAACTACAGACCAATAGCTACACTACCAGTCATCTCAAAAATTACAGACAAAATAACACACACCAGACTACAGAACTATTTACACAAGTACCACATCATCTCACAAAACCAATACGGATTTCAGAAAACAAAAAGCACCATTACTTTATTAGAACACATCGCCGACAATAAACAAAGCTCTCTACAAAAACAAGTACGCCGTCCTTATACTGCTGGACCTAACCAAAGCATTTGACACACTTGAACATGACATACTACTCACCAAACTATACTCATTAGGTATAAGAGGAACACTGTATACATGGTTCAAGAACTACGTCTCAAACAGAACACAAGTAACAAAAATAGGTACATGTCACAGTCGGAGTATACTAGTAAAACACGGTGTACTACAAGGCGCCATATTATCACCCACTCTATTCAAAATATACTTTACCGATGTTCATAACATATCCATAAGAAGTCAAATATTTCAATACGCAGATGACACTGCAATACTAGCAATCCACACAGACATTAACACAGATCTCTACAAAGCACAGCAATACCTAAACGAAATCATAACATACTTCCACCAAAACGCAATTCTAATCAACGGCACCAAAACACAGATGTTGATAATACACAACCCAAGAATCATACGCTCCGCATCACTATCGATACATTTTCAGACATGCTGCTGCATTAACAGCAAAAATACTTGGATGTTCCGAAATCAAACCTGTAACACACGCAAAATACCTCGGTCTCTATATAGATTCCCACTTTAAATGGACAAAACACATAGAATACCTCCACACCAAACTACGGATCATCGCAGCAAAACTCTTCAAAATTAAAGATATTATTCCACTCAACATAAAAAAACTCCTATATCACGGTATCTGCGAATCCCTACTCAGATACGGAATAACAGTCTATGCAAATACATCAAACAGCCACCTAACAAAATTAGAAACACTACAGAGGAAAATCGTGTCAACAGTGATCTGGACACCTTACATGCAACAACCAATATCGAACAAGCACATGGCGATACACAGAATTCTGAGCATTAAAAACCTGAAACACTACATGATATTAACAAGTAATTATTTCAACATCACCTACCGAAACAACAGAGAGACACATATCGTATAACGCCACCTACAACAACTCTCTACATCCCCACACCCTTCAACAACTCATACGGTTCTTTTGTGCGATCACATCAGATACCCACGCAACTCAACAACCTACCAAGAAAGTTAAAACACGTAGATAACTACAGAACATTAAAAAACGAACTGTGGAAAGTATACCAACAAAGTTAAGAAACCATTAACACTAATATACACATTATAAATCACTAGCATCCAATGCCTACATCCCATACATAAACAGTAGCAACAACACGAACAGTGAAGGCTAAATCCCAGTCTCTTCATAAAAGCTAACCCAAGCTTCGAAGTAGGTGGGATTAACTTGCCTCACTCATCTACAAGTAACCCTTATAAGCAGATGCAGAAATTTGTATGAATAATCACTCTTTCTCAAACTTTAAACATAAAAAAATAATAATAATAAAAATTAATAAGAAATAATAATTGTTATTATTACAAATGAGAAATAATAAAATGTTAAATTTTTTTAAAAAATGTTAATTAATAATTAAAAAACATCTGTAATAATCATCATTAAGAATATTATAATAAAATACGTTGTAAACAGTTATTGTTATTATTATTATATAAAAAAAAACTTTATGTACGAGAAAGTATTTGTTATGCATAATTGTGTTCATATAATGTATGTAATTTATCTGAGAAATAATAATAATAATAATAATTATTATTATTATTATTATTAAACGTGATAATGCTAACATGAAAAACTGATAACAATCTTGCACGTACTCAATTGTTGGCTTTTAACGCCTAGAATTATGCTCAGCAGAATACCTAAAGATAATCGGTGATATAAACAGAAATAATGCAAACGAAAACTATAAGAACATTGTACGAAACATGGGTATAATATTTATGTAACCTAATACAAACTTTAGCATCATGTACTAGAGAAGAAATAGTCGGAAGTACTATCACTGTTTACTGCCTGGATAATATAAACATTCGGGCTGCACTAAATAGTTACGCTGCAGCAGTCAAAATGCAAAGTAACAGACCATCACATCACGGAACACAGAACAATAACAGACGAAGAAATAGTCAACCGAGAAATAAAATAAAATCGACTGCAAACATATGGCATCACCAGATTCAACAGTTGTTGTCTTATACAGTAATATTTAACTCACACTGGAGGAAATATATAAGAAAACTACAAAGAAAGTCAGAATTCGTTCAAACGCAAGCCAATCTTCTTGGATAATGCAAAGCATAATTCTAGGTATACACAGAAAGAACATTCTATGGAAACAACTAAAGCGATATCCAAATAATTCAGCTTTAAAAACGAATATCAGATAAAAAGAAATTGCCTTGCAACGGAAATAAGAAACTACTACAGAGAAAAATTAATCTCCGCAGAAGATAACATGAAACAAACCTCACTTCTGATCAACAAGATGCTATATTGTGCTTCCAATACCACCGCATCTGAAATCATAAATCACAGCTTCATGAAAGATGCAAAATCTATCCAACAACTATCAAATGACTTTAACTAATACTTTGTAGTTCTCCATCCATCCAAGAACTAAAGAGAAAGATCTCTTCATTCAAAAAAAAACGTTATCCCCCGCTCGGACCAAAATTAAAACAGACATTAAGGTTCCGAACCATAAAAGAAGCAGATCTCCTCTCTGTAATATATCAAATCAAACCAGTCTAAGGCCCAAGAATCGGCGATATCAGACCCAAGGATATCAAGCAACACTCATCTAGCCTAGGCCCAATCCCACCAAAATTAATAACTGAAATATTTAAAACTGGACAAAAACCAAGAATGTTAAGACTGCGATAATCACAACCATTTACAAACATGGAAAAATAAATTTAATCATTTATTACAGACCCATATATCACTATCAATTATCAATCAAATTATGGAGCGGATCGTACTAAGGAAACTTGAAACTTATACAGAAACTTTCATATTATCTCAAAAGCACAATACGGTTTTCAGAAAAATAAGGGAACAACATCCTTCTTGTAAGACTTTACGGAAGTAGTTATTACCGCTTTAGATAAAAAACAAAATTGAAAAGGTAGTCTTTATCGATTTGACTAAAGCATTTAACACACTCACACATGAAACATTATTAGAAAAGCTAAGACATGGTGAAATAAATGGCCTTTGCACAGGTGGTTTAGAAACTACTTTCGAAATAGAAAACAGATAACACGTATCGGGTCAGACCGCAGTAGAGAGCTACCAGTAACCAGTGGAGTGCCTCAGGGAGCTGCTCTCTCCCAAATCTATTCACTGTGAATGGGCTGTGTCAGGAAAGGCAAGACGAGTTTGTCGGCCCAAAGAGAGAAACCCGATCCTATTTTTTTCTAGTTAAGTATATTTTGAAAGGTAAGAAAAGTGCAGTTCCTCGTTTCTTAACTATCTGGTACTCGTTTTGGTCAACGCACTACTTCCCAGTTGAGCAGGCTTACCTTTGATTAATCTAAATCCCCTCTCAAACTTAGAGCGCCGTTGCTAAATTTGAATGCACCAGAAAATTCAGAACATTTTGTCCACATGACATTCCGCTTAATAGGATTTCTCTCTCTCTCTCTCTCTCTCTCTATCTCTCTCTCTCTCTCTCTCTCTCTCTCTCTCTCACACACACACACACACACACACACACACACACATAAACAAGCAGGCAACATCAACATATCACTTACTGACAAGCAATTATATTTTGTGTCATGCATTTCAATTAATATTTTTGCAGACCATCTTTCCAAACTTGCAAGCATTGGAATAATTCAACAATTTTAGTTTGAAATTATTCAAACTTTGCACTTCTTTGTAAGAGATTATCGCATTTCTTTGTAAAAACAGATTCCGTAGAAAACTAAAGAAACAGTGCATACTTGACAACAAGAACAAGACACAAATGTGATTCTGGCATGTTTTTAAAAAAATTGATTAGTGCTGATACGTTTGCCAAATAAAAGGGATCTGCATAAAAATAATTTGAAACTTATGTATTTATTTTCCTAAGTAAATAAAAGATGTTTTCCTTTATTTTGTGCCTTTTCAATTTAAGGTTTCTCTCTTTTCTAGAAATTATCAGAGAGCTATAAGTATTTATTGTCGCAGTTGATTGACGAAAAGAATAAGCGTAAAGAAGATTAATATTAAATGGGTTGAGAGAAGGCGGTATGTTTTTAAATTACTCCTGCCAGTAAAAGTGGGTCTAACAATAGCATGTATGCGCTAGATAATCCGAAAACCTGCTCCAAAGACCAAAACAAACAATGAACTTTTCAGAGTGCTTCATTTCTTCATATCTCAAATCAAGAAAAAAGACAAATTCCCTTGATATGATGCAAAACTTCTGTAACCTTCCGACTTTCAGAAATATTCAAGAAGCAGTGGAAGTCGAAAAGGAAAGTGTGGGTTGTTGTACGGCACCAATATTAACTTGACGGCCACTGTAGACCTAATAAATTAGTGAACGCAGTATGCAGATGCGTAGAAACTTTCTCAGATGCGAATAGCCAAAGTTAATCGAATTAAAATCGAGATTTTGAAATGATTAGAGATGAATGATTATTTTTAAATCAAATTGGAACTACTACAGATCTATAGAAGATACTGTTAATACACATTGAAAATCTTCCAAGCCATTTTTTGAAATGAATTCGACCCACTTCTATTAGAAAGCTTACGAATGAAACTCCATTGGGTTATGAGAATTTTATCGGATCAGCAGAGGACGAACGATCTCTAAGAAATGAATAAGCTAAGACATCATAAAATCATCTTCTCCTGAATTATCAGAAATTATATAGTAATTTCATTGATTTAATAGTTCTAATTTAGACATTTTCGAAGTTGTATTAACCAGTACTTGATGTTACCAAGGATTTATTCCTTGCTCGAGAATTAGTGGTAGAGAAATTTAAAGCGTTCAAAAGGTATCTCTAAAATTCTTTCTCATCTGTTTTCTTGAACATTTAGAGTGTTTTTTTTCGGAGATTACGTAATTAAAAAAAATCACAAAACTCAATAAGGGGCTTTTACTTATTAAGCTATATTAAGCTCACAGACCATTCTTTGGAAAGCAACGAAAATAATGGATAAGCTAGACATCAGATGCTCATGTTTATTTATAGGTTTGCTCTTAACTCTTCGAGTTTTCACATAGGCACCCTAATCTCATTATCATTTCCTTTTAGCTTTTCCTGCGTACCAGTTGGCGTACAACCTCTGTATTTCCCTGCACAGCCAAATCTTCTTCTTCTGGGCCGAAGAATTATTGGTGTGTGTGTGTAGGGAAAGTTAGAAGTGTAAGTCAGTTCAAGTAGATAAAATCGATCCTAATCGGGGATAGGTATGTGTATTCCACGGAGTAAAAAGGTGAAGTGGAACACTCATGCGAGGGAAAAAAGTCAGACTTCTCTTTCATGGAATCGATGCAGAGACATTGCTGATTAAAAAAAAACCTTGTGGAATATTAAGGGAAAACGAAAAACTGGGCATTCCTACCTAGAAATGAACTAAAACAGCTTTGTAAACGTTGTGCATTGCAGTTTAATGGGATCAACTGAGTAAAGCTTAATTTATGATGAAATATTTGGACTCGAAGTTATGATGAAATTTGTTTTGGAAATGAAATCATTTTCTCGGAATTCTACTTATGGAAAATTTTAAGACAAACAGCAGATCGAAATTGCTCAAGTCAAATCCATTAGATAATACACTTTGTTTCACCTCATCTTAACTTACTCCGTGTAAATTAATGCACTATCACTGCTACTTAACCTTTCTTCACATAAACTTAACTGATAGCAAAAATCATTCAGGTGCGTTAATTGTAAGCTGAGTTCTAAGGATGTCCCTTCTAATTCTAAGAATTAGAAGGGACATCCCATATGTTGCCGTGTTATTTAAATTCAGAGCAGAATAAGTAACCTCAGAATCCCGGATTCCATGTGAGCTGCAAACGGATGCTGCAGCTTGCAGCTCACATACAGCTCCGGTCATCCTGGAGTTATTGCGAAGTGATTTTACAATACTCTATGCAAAGTAATGTACAAAGGATATTGAAGTAATAACAATAAAAAGATAGAAAGAATATTTGATAATTACGATCTTTTAACTTCATTGGCTTCAACTTTCTTGATGTAGGATCCCGCTGTGAGAAGAATGTCACACACTTTCTGAAGAATGTCAGATAATCATGATCGAGAATTATGTTATCTGATGAATACTCTCTGAAATATACCGAAATTTAATGAATCCTCATTTCTTTTACTATACATTTTGCGAATTAAAATGAAATAAATCTCTAAGAATTTCCAAAAGGTTTTTTATTTTAAAAAATCATTTATTGCATTTATAAATAAGATTATTCAGTAGAGTAGACTGCAGTGCAATACAATGAAATTTATTGTAATGCATATTAAACCGCTTGATGTGAAAATGGGCTGATTTTTCCAACCAAAAGAAATTATTTATATCAATAATATGCAGACTAAAGTTATTTTAAATTGTCATGAATTTATATGAACTTTTCTAAAATATTACGTGGTATATTAGGAAAATATAACCAAATCACCGTATATTAATAACATGTGATAATAAATATACAGAAAGAAACTAACTGGGATATGACGGGAAAAATTCCTTCATGAAAATGGAATGACATTAACAGAATCTTGATATTAATACAAAAACTTTAGAAGAACAACGAATAATTTATGCTTTATTTATTATTATATATTTATTTGAATAATTTATTATTGAATAATATCCTAGCACATTAATAATTGTAATAAGAGTTTGTATTTGTACAGACTGCAATATTGTTTCGTATCATCATTTAGTGTAAACAAAAATGCAACAAAACCACCAAATTGGATAAAGAAAGGAAATTCAAATGGAAATGAATGTAAGTAAAATTATAAATTACTCTAAATAGAAAACACACAATGCATATCAAGAAAACATGAACACATGAAAAGCTTCCGTAGCTCAGTCGTTATAGACAAAGCCTTGGGTCGGAAAGATGTGGGTTTGATTCCCATCCATGACGTGAAGAAACTTATCTGGTCTTTTTCGACGAAAGGTGAGTTTGTTGGTCTGATACGGCGGAAGGGACGTTTTTCACCCGGAAACTCGGGTTTTTCGTCCGGCGGAACAGGCGAACTGTCCCCATGAACACGCACGGATCTACAGAGATAAATACTTGACTCCATGAGGGGGCTCAACTCGCCGCAGAAGAGACGGGGAGAAAAGGGAGGAAACACCATTCGAATAAATGATGAAAAGAAGAGAATGTAAAGAACAGATTGAAGAATAATGAAAAATCTTCCTTTAATTATGCATAAATCAGCATAAAATGTTTAGGATAAATGGAAAAGAAAACAAGAAAACAGAATATCTAAAGATAAATTAAAGAACACATTTGAAGATGAAAAATCTTCATTCATTCATTTGCTGAATGACCTAATAATTTAAGAAATCATGAAGCAGAAATAGAATATAAGAAGAAAATAGCAGAGCAACACCCAAGTAGCAAAAAGAAGTTTGTTTAATTCTATTAGTAAAGTAGAAAAAGAAATATAAAACCACAACCCAAAACGTATCAAGTAATAAATTCTTACAAGAAACAAAAGAAACAGCAGATATTACACAGAGATAGACGACTAACAATCGACTGGTTATTATTATAAAATCTGGCCTTGAATTGAAGGAAAACCGAGAAGTATTTAAAAGACCCTTTGACAATGCAACTGGCAATAATCGACCTACAACAACAATTGTTGTTGGTTCTCGATTCACGAGAAGATCGTGAGCCTATAGTATCCTAACACCGAGATGGGCAAGAAGGTTGTTCAAAATTTACCTTGAACAACTGTGGATTGTAATCGTTTGGAAAGACATAAGACGGCAAATTATTCCACAAGGAATGAATGGAGACGAGATATGTGGTGTGCGACTTTCACCTTGTAAAGTCGGGCACGATTTTGCACAGAGATTTGAACAAGATGGGGTATTATTGATGTTAATTGTGATGAAAACTAACATTCCCTGAAACGAATTAAATGAATATATAATAAATTAAAAAAAAAAGAAAAAGAAAATCAAGAAAAGGTAAAATCCCCGAATAACTTATAAAATGCGCGCGAAAGAATTTTAATCAGATTTCTTATATTGATAATGAAATATATAACATTGGACATATATAACAGTAACTCCCATCTTAAACTCGGAACGTAATAGTGATATCTGCAGAGGCATAACCCCCTCACCCCGTGAAGTGTCATCTATCTCCAGGAGGTGGACTGTTATGGGTCTATACTCGAGCTGTATAACGTGTAGTAGAAAGGTAAGATGGTAAGTCTCTATTCTCTTCCCTCTCTCGGTTAGTATTCGACTTCTGTAGATATGTGTGTTCACGGAGTTGGTTTGCCTGTTTTAAAGGCCAAGGAATAACTATACAGACATATGGTACCGGCAAACTCCCCTCTGTTTGAAAGGCCCTGATAAAGGTTCCTCCAAGCATAGAAGGGATTCGAACCCGTGTCTTTGAAAACAAAGACCTCCATAGGTTGAGCATACGTAGGCTCAATTGGTTTCGAATTCAAGTGGAGTAAGTTTATTGAACACTGCTTACAAGATGAGTGCGAAAAGGCTGAAATTATGGAATAAAAAATGAAACTCTTGATTCTGAAACAATTTTTAAGTCATATATTGCTAAAAAAAGAACCAAACCAATTCTAGAAAAAATAATGAAAAACAAATCATTATAGAAAAGGAAGATTCTACATTGATCTTAACTTCATCTTCAAAGAATTATTGGAAAAAAGAAGGAAATTCAACTAAGAAAAGCACCTAGCATTCAAAGATTATAAAAAAAATTCGCGCGATAGACAGGTATAAACTCTTTAATTTAATAAAAATGCAATTATAATTTTATTAAAACCTCTTCACAATTTGCATAAGAAAACCTAAATAAGTGGAAATGGACGCAAAGAAAGATTCAAAAAATGTAAACTACTGGGATACCTCCTCAAAACGTTTTGATGCCTCTATATCTACTAATAATTGAAATATAATTAATTGAAGTAACCAACACAGTGGGAAATAAATGTGTATAGGAAGGAATCCAAATAAAAAGTAATTTTTATATTAAATATCACACTCCAAATTCAAGCGATATTTGGAGCAACACAAAAGAATCTACAAAAAGCTGTATATAAAGTGGATTGAATTTAATAATCAAATAATAAACTAAACTAAACAGTGGCATTCAAAGGAAAAACGCATATACGAACTAAAATGGAAATATACAAGAAAATATCAAACAATAAATATTTTTAATTATTCATGATATAAATACGTTACAATCAATATTTAGAGATTTCTTCCAAATTATCAAATTCTCCAAACTGAAGGAATAATACATAAAATATTAAGGCCAGAAATATTTAACAAGAGCAAAGGAAACAACAACAAAAAAAGTCAGAAAGTGTAATATTTCTTCACACTCTGTGGAAATCTAGTATGAACAATGAGATCCAAATAAGAAAAGCATCAAGGTAGCAGAAATGAAATGCAATAAAAGAACAGAAGAGTATAAAACATTATCTAAAAAGAGAAATGAAGACATACTGAATGAATCGAAACAGCACGTTGAAGAACGAATGGCAAATAGTAGAACGCAGGAACAAAGGTAGATCGATGAAACTCCGAGAAATCTTCAACAGGCCTCCTGACCAAGATTTGTAAAAGGAGTGTAGAAGAGGAAAAATAGAAATAATTCAGATCCGACACACTGAGGTTTGAAATTTCCCTTTCGGTTTAGAATCCCGTCAGGTTTTGAAAAATTATAGCTTATAAAATGGTTGCCACCAGATACGGATTTAAGAATATGCACACTAAGAAGATGAGATAATAAATGTAATCAATCACTTTGGAAATTTGTAAAATTTCAAACTTCAGAGGTCGTTATTTGGAATTCCTTTTAATATTATTAATAAAACTTTACAAGTCATAATGTAACCTAAGGATTTAGCCAGGGAGTGTGCTATCACTCTCTCTCTCTCTCTCTCTTATTATCAACATTATTTACTGTGACATTATTTTTGCTTATTATAACGCAGCAAAAAATTACCTGCAATCATCATTTGCTTTAGTTAAATTGCATCCTCCAATAAATCTGTCATATCCGTATCCGTATTTATTCGCCTCTTCATAACTTAAAATTCCATAAACTTCAGGGGTCTGAAAAAGTAGAAATGAAATGTGATATGTTTAATAACAAAATACTAAATTGATGTGTTCATTATGAACACATAACTGGATGAATCAATAAATATATTAAGATCTCTAAAGTCACTAGTTATCTAGGAATAGGAAGCAATATAGGAAAGAGTCCAAATTTTGTATGCTACAAAGGAATAAGCAATTTCGTCACGAACCATTACGGTTTGGGATGTGAAGCGATGAATATATTCAAAGGGATGAGAGCAGTTTCAAACAAAAATGATAATTGGAGAACTTAAAAAAAATCTGTGTTCTTTGTTACATGATGATTATCGTGTACAAACGAAAAGTTAAAACCTCTGAAGAAATAAAAGTGGCCAGGTTATGTGAACTCCAGAATATCACCATTTCGCCATAGACACTATCTGGCAGTAACCATCGCATTTTAAGACCGCCCAGTTCTACACAATTTACGTTTGAATATGCTCACGAATGCACTTGAATGGATGAGTTACAAATGCTAGACCAGAAAGTACATAGACGTCCAAATGAGTGGCAAGCCTGACTACGTTCACCTTCTAAGTCTGATGGATATGACTTGCTATGATTGATGCCTGAGGAATGATTTGAAAGTTAGAATGTTATATTAACACGACTAAGTTTGTTGATGGAGCTTCATAAATTTATCCTGCTTCCTGCATGATATGCTCTTTTGATTAATCATACTTCACGGAATCATGACTGCTAGTTCATGATAGTTCTTAATTAATATTGATGTTCAGGCAATGTACACTGTGCCAGTTTCATGGTTCTGGTAATTTTAGAATCCAACAAGATAATGTGGGAATAGGAATTTATTAGAAATACAGAAAACGTTATCAAGAAACATTAGGAACAACTATCTCCTTTATAATATGCATCCAACATCTTGTGAGTTTTATGATACTAAGACCTTACAATAATGATCCAGATGGAAATCTTATCGAGATATTTTCACCGAACACATATCTGAAGTCGTTTGTTTCTCAAAATAGAGTATCACTAGATTGCGGTAGTCCGCTCGGTTAGCCTAGTGGCTTTGCACTTTGCAACCATATGCCTCGGTAAGGAGTGTCCTAGGTTCGATTCCCGTCGGTGATGTGAGAAGCTCAAATATCTTCCTCAGCAAGAGCGAAGTTAGCTGGTCTTAAGCGTGAACAGTAAAGATTTTTCCCCAGTTTATCCTGGAGTTTTCATCCCGCAAAACAGACAAACGGGACTTGAAAATCAACACTACAGGACATAGGCTACACCGTGGCGTAAGGCTTGACCACCTTATCTTGTGAACGGTTTGATGTCCGATGAATAATAAACTCTCGACCGCAAGGTAAAAGATGGCATAAAGAAGATGAGATGAGAGATACTTTTTTTAATGTAAAGAAATACTTTATTTTCTGTCAATTATATTACATACGTATACTTTCAATTTATATAATACATATAATACACATATCTATATTATACATACAATTTAATATAACTGCATACAATTTAAGAGATAATACTACAAGTTTTCACATGGGTTTCAATTCAGATTCCAATTTATCTCATATTTTGTACAGTGCGCAAGTCGTATAGTACAACAATTCGTGTGTTACGAGTAGTAGCCGAGTTAGCCGGTCTTGGGCGCCGACAGTAGGGTTTTTCCCGCAGGTTAGCTGGGAATTTTTGTCCCGCAAGCAGGCAAACCGGCCCAGCGAACACACACCAACCACAGCCGTGAATACCTCCATTAGGAATGCAGCAGAGGGGTTGCGTGCCGGCTGCATTATTTCGCCGTGACTCCTCATTAGGAGGAGACCCAACCCATCTACACAGATGGAAGGGCGAGACAGAAAGACTGCGATATTGTTCAAACCCAATGGACTAAAAGGATGAACATATTGGATCTTTAATAACAGCCTACTACAGGACACAGAATATCTCAAACATCAAAAACTTATGTCGCAACTGTCGTCAGAGACATGCTTACTTACCAACTAATTTCTGATTGGTGATCACTCCTTAACGCTAAAGTCAGGGTATTTACCCAAAAGTATAGTCATCACGGGAATTTGAATAAACATTCAGTTTTAAATAATCTGCAGCAACAGCAATTACATCATCTGAAATATGAGGAATGGCAATCCCTAGAAGCCACCATATGCTCACATCTAGATCCCTCTGCAAAAGGAACAATAATAAGAGCACGATCCAGGCACATTAACTTCGCAGATACACCCACAAAGTATTTCGTTACACTGGAAAAACGCCAACAAGAGTGCATCACCATTTCTGCTATGACAAGAGACAGTGGAAGCATTATGGAATATCATGACGAAATCCGCTTATAAGCTTTGCAGTACTACAAAAACCTATTCAAAACTAGTCCAGCATCCATGGATACCACTGATATAATTCTCTCTGATATGAAAAGAGTCTCACCCAATACGACAACATCTGTTATTAAACTTATCCCAAAGGAAGCAAATGCTACAAAATTAGGAAAGTGGCGACCAATCTCCATCATATACGCCGACTGTAAAATAACATCACAATCCATTGCCAACAAGCTTAAATACTCGCTGAATGAAACAGTAGATATTCTATCTCTGGACGATAACATCACGAAAACCTACACCTCATTAGGGATCTGCATAGCTCTTCACAACAACAGAGAAACAATGGGTCTTGTCACTCTAGACCAGCGCTTCTCAAATTGTGACCAGCGGCCCTCTTGGTTTCAGTGGAATAAACATGCTGTTTAGTGCATTCTGTCCTAAACTTTCTTACCATGTCATAACCCTGATAGCATAAGCTGATGATGTTGCAATACTAGTCCTCGAAGAACAGAATTTCTATAATATACAAACAACATACCGACAACACCAAGCGGCCTCAGGAGCCAAACTAAACGCATATAAAATCACAGGACTGTGGTGTGGAAAGTGGAAAACCCAAACGGATTCCCCAATGTTGTGACTGATCTGCACAGGGAAACAAATACCTGAAATATTGTCTAGTAAACACACCTCTTACGTGGATTAGAACTGGGATACACTAATTAAACCTTTCAAATAAGTGCCAGGACAGTGGGCAGCAATACCAGCCTCTGCCTACAGAAGAGGGAGAGCAATATTTGTTACCCAAATAGCTGCCAGGGTCCTATGATATACACTGAAGATCCTCATGCCACCAGTGTAATTTATAAAACAAATACAACCAACCCTCTATTGATTCATATGGGACAAAATAACCTATTCCAAGCTAAGTAATTCTCTTAAAGGAGGACAAAACCTGACCTCCATTGACCACAGGATAACAATATTCCCCACTCCAGTTTTCTATAATTCCCTACAATAGGGAATGGCTCGCAAACGTCCTACCTAATACATTTTAATTGTGCCACTAGAGGTCTTATTTCTTTCTTTTTTTTTAAATCACTCTGAAAGTTGAATACGGGAATCAGGCTGAGCTGATAAACTCTGTGAAATATGCTTTTCAGCAGCTATCTCAGATAGCATAACGGAGGAGGGGCTCAGTCCTACTGGCGCAGAGGATCTCGTGCCTATCTTTTTGGTAAAACCCAACAATGTATGGGAGTGATTGCACCCTGCAATATTAAAAAATATATACAACACTCTAATACAAAAGTCCAACCAGAATACTTCATCTGAATCATCCTATCAAACAATATTTAACTGGGAGCTACCAGATCGCAAAAGGCCCACCAAACCCGGCGCAGATATTCAGTGTAGAACGCGGCACAATGCATTACCCACTGCAAATATATTACGGAAATTCAACTCGATTTTTCTGTTAACTGTCTGTTCTTCTGCTATCCAGCAGGAACAGTCCGGCATATCTATTTGGAATGTCCCGTCAACACCATTAAACCGTTCGTCACCAGAATCGGCAGCCTTAACCTGCCGGTTGTCTCCATACAGAAGAGGAATATCTCAATCTTTCCATGCATAGTCAAATAATCATTCGATCTTCAACTACCTCTTCATCACTGCGAAAGCAATAATATACAGTTTCTATTTTCGACACAACAGACCAAACAGCACAACAGTTTCTCCGAGAGAGAGGCGGCTGATCATCTCTTTGCAGCTTTTAAACAAAGGTAGGTGAAAATTTGTATATCCTACATGAGCATCACCACCACAGGCAGAACAACACCTTAGATCCTTTCCACCATGACCGCAATCTACTGAAACAACTGCTGGATGAGAAGGGCGTCTGCATCACTATCCATTTTCCAACATAGAAGTGACATCATTGTTCCCCCTTCCAAAAAAGGGAGAAGAAAGAGATTTTTCTGCTTGTGTGAATGATGATGATCGTCTGTCACTTTCATGTAAATATATAATATTGTCTTATGGCAACTGTTAATTTCGTGTAAGGCAAGAGTATCATGTCACAATAACTGTTATTGGTATCAAAAGTGTAATATCGTCTTACGAGTATAAAAACTGTTATTCTTATGTAATGTAAGGCAACAATCAATGAGCAGGTAACCTCTTTGTCTGACCGGAGAATAAAAACCAGTTAATCCTGAACATAAGACAAAACTCTTTGAAAATTACAAGTTTTATTTAGTTATTTATTTGTTTAAATTTACCAAAATTAATAAATCATGTAAGAGTTTTCAGATGATAACTTTTATTCATATCATCATTTACTAATAATTAATGTTAAAAATACGGTAAAGTTGGTAAGGAAGATATAATTAAATGATAGTGGACATGTGTATAAAATAAATGCATTACTAAACAAAAAAATTAATAATGTATATTCACGCATCCCTAAATAAATGCTTAAAGGAAAAGTAATGTGAAGAGAGAAAAGAATGGCGGAGCTGTCACCACTGATAAATACACAGCAACTGAAAAAGTATGTAAGAGAAATAGACGAGAAATGCAGCATTCCGAGTATAGAATGATGAACAGGCTGCACTGGTAAAATAGCTCACTTCTAGAAAACTGGGAAACGAAATAAATTATATGAAAAAAAGAGCAACAGCAAAAATGTACACAAGAAAACTTCCCAGAAAAAACTTTGAAATAATGATATTATTAGAGAAGAAAAATAAATAAATAAAACACAAATCAAACTGAATTAAGTAATGAAGTTATTACAGAAGGAAAGAAAAAATCGATAGATACTGAAGAGAGAGAGAGAGAGAGAGAGAGAGAGAGAGAGAGAGAGAGAGAGAGAGAGACGTACAACAATTCAAAGATTATTTTATTAAGTTTATCAAGGAAATAAACAATCAGAATAATTACTTAAAAAACACGAAATCTAACAATATTACTCTTCCAAGTAATATTACATGAGAGGAATTATTCGAGTGAAGTATTACAAGAAATGAAAAACAAATAAATATCATCAAGAGAAGACAAATCCCTACAGATATAAAATATGCAGGAAATAAATTTATCCAAAAATTTCGGACATTACTGAAGAAAATACATAACAATAGAAAATGCTGATTGAAACCACGCATGTCTGATACCGATTTTTAAAAAAGTAAATAATGATAGATACGAAATTGGCAGAGGGAAAAGTTTACTAAACACTGGTTATAAAACATATGCCAAAACGAACAGAAACAGCTCTAATTTATTAAAATAATCTATAAGTCAGGAATAAAATACCATTTGAAATATAAGACCTTTCACAGATTCTCTACTCATCCACAAAATACTTATTGTGAAAAGAGGACAGTTCAACTTCGTAAAAACAATCGCACCTATCATTCATTGATTATCTTTTCACAAGATAAATGTGAGCAATTTGATATCTTAAAAACGAGTTGCCTAGAAATATATTAAAGCCACCGGCAGTTTATTTTGGGAAAATTATAAAAAGTACGATAAAGGAAAAGAAGAGGTCAAACCCATTTGAGATGACAAGTGGATTACCAACACGACACACTGAAAACCATCCAAAAGGTAAATAAAAAGGGAATTTTAAAATAAAACAATAAAATCTCTCTCTCTCTTTCTCTCCAAGAGGAAGAAACTTAAGCGATAGCATTCAAAAGAGAAAATGCCGAAAGGTACTAAAATACCATTAGACAATAAAATAATTTAGTAATCGATAATTTTAATGAATTTGGATATAAATTCATTAAAAATTAAGTTACAATGAAGATTTCCCATTTCTAACATAATTAAAAATTTGCAAAATGAAATGAATAATACACGAAATGTTTCAAAAAAAAGACTGAGAATTATGAAAGACTAAGAATGATAATAGTAAATAATAATATTTGGTTAACCGATCAAGTGTTGATCAATTTTATTAATTAACTGGACCAACTAGTTTCGCCACAACTAACCATGTCATCGAGTGGGACAAAAGCTGCTCCCCTTACTTAGAGGAAGATTACCATTCAAGAATGTTCAAAGAAGCAGCCACAGTCGCCCGTTCTACTGTGAACCTTAACAGAAATCAAGGCCTAATACTGCCAGAGATATGGAAAACCCTAATCAGAGCCTTAAAAACGGAAGAAATGAACTTTAATACAAACTACAGAAGGTTCCTCAGCAACAGCTAGCTGATCTTGTACACGCGATACGTGTTTCACTCACGTTCGATACTATTTTATTTGTAATTATTCCAGTCATTTTTTATTCTTGTCAGTTTGCAGTTACGCTTAATTGTGAGAGTGTTTAAACCTATATGTAAGTGCCCTGAAGAAGCCAACAGATAAGTGTGGCGAAACTAGTTGGTCCAGTTAATTAATAAAATTGATCAACACTTGATCGGTTAACCAAATATTATTATTTACTAATATATGATCAAGAAAACAACCTTCATGATAAGAATGATAATATTTTTATCAAAACCAACATTGATAAAAATTGATAAAAATTGATAAAAATCACTAAAGGAAAAATGAAATAAATGATGAGAACAGAGGTTCAAGTCTCGATAAAAGAATTACGAAGAGGTGATAAAAGACGACACCAGAACCACCAGTAGTCAGGGCCGGCGGAAGCCGGCGTGCAGAGCATGCGGTGCATGCGGGCACTGTTACGGGTGCCGCCGACAGGAAGCGGTTGATAAGTTAATTTTTAAGATACAAACTTTTTATCATAAAAACAAAAAATTCTTAGAATGATTAATAATAATATAAATAAGGCCGGATACACCGAATAAATATTTGTTACACCGAATAAAGAACTGAGTGAAGAGGTGGATGGAGAACAAGAATTTAAAACTGGTACGGAAGTTCGACAACGAAAGAAGACACGACAATTTGACTACGTGCAACATGACGAAACACCACAATCGCCAGAAGATAAATTTAGAGTGAATTTGTTTTAAACACTTATAGACGTTGCAATGTGTTCGTTAATAGAACGTTTTGAACAACTAAAAACATATTATGATAATTTCAATTTCTTGTATAGATTACTACAAATTAATAAAGAAGATTTACGAAAACATTGTGACGATTTAGAGATCCTCTTGAAGGACTGCGACAATAAAGACGTAAATACAGTACAATAGAACTATATGACGAGTTATGTGCTTTCCGGGATATTTTTCGGAAGGATAATTTAAATATTCAAAAGCCCTTTCGATATTCTTAATTTTGTTGTGTCCAATAATTTATCTTTCCCTAACTTTTCAATTGCTTTAAGAATACTATTAACCTTACCTGTTAGTGTAGCGAGCGGAGATCGTTCCTTTTCCAAGTTAAAATTGATTAAAACCTACTTCAGAACACGTATGTCACGAAAAAGGCTTGATAGTTTGGCTTTAATAGCTATTGAAAATGATATATGTGCGGAATTAAACGTTAAAACCATTATTTCTAATTTTGTGAATATGAAATCAAAAACATTGAAATTTTAATAAAAAAATTTCAAGTATATTTATGTAATTTAATTTATTTCCTGTAATTCTGTAAAGATGTTATTTTTTGAATACTTATATAAATGGTCTAATTATTTCTGAATTCTTTTCTTATTTTCTCATCTATTTTGAGTTTCTTTTATTTTTCTAAAAGATAGTTCCACTTATAAAAATTATTAAAAAATATTTACAAGTTACTAAGAATTTAGTAACTTGAAAATGGAAGAATTTTTTAAATTTTAGTTAAATAAATTTTAACTTTAATTAAAATTAATTTTAATTTTGTTAGCGATTCGGGTCGTTGAGAAGGCTATAATCCCTGTATCATTATATTCAACGATTAAAGTGAAGTGGCTTTATCAAAATTTCCTTTAACGTTTGAGAATTTTTTGAGTATTCTGGTTTTTAACGATTATCCTGCTTAGCCAACACCCCCAGTTCGTTACATTTAGCGAACCAACGTGTAGCTGTTCTATCAAAATTTATTTAAGAAATTTCAAATAATTAAAATTTTTATTTTCGTAAAAGAACCACACTATCCCGGATCGTTACAGGGGCGCTTAGATAGAAATTGCATGCGGGCGCCAAAGACCCTAGCGCCGGCTCTGCCAGTAGTAGAAGGAATATAAAAATTCAGAGCCAAATGAAAAGAACATCTACAAGGAATGGTTTTTGATAGAATACCCAGGAAGATGACGAACAACAAATTAAAGAGTGAAAGTAACATCGGCAGACTGACGAAATCCTGTGTTGAGAAAAAACCGCCCCCTGACTTACATTCGGGAAATTATGATTGAGATTCTTTGTGCATTGTATGTTGGCGAAGGTAAGTGATGGCGTTCAACCCATCATCGAATGTTGCATAATACTTATATAGTGAATAAAAATAATTGCCACTTCTGCAGATATAAAAATAACTATTTACTTAAAAAAGAAAAAAAAATAACTTACTTGAAAACTTGTAATATTTTTGGTGCAGTATTTCATATACGTTAGACAGTACCAATCAAATCTTCTTGCAGGAGTTCTGCATTCCGAAGAAACTTCTGCGCAATTCTCAGTGGTGTTACCACATTTTGATGGGTTTTCTTTGCAATACAACTTTGTATTTACTCTGAAAATCAAAACATTTTATAATATTATATCTAAGTTTTATTACTCATGTTTGCAGAAGTTTAGAAGACAAACAAATAATCCAAAGGAATTCATGCAAACTAGTACACAAAACTGAGGGTGGGTACAACCTACCAATTTTGTCCTCCATTATTGCACGGATCACCGAATTGGAACTTGGACCCTGGATAGAGCTGTGGACCATGTCAACCCAAGAGAAAGAGTCGGCATGTTCCACCCAGATGTCCTGCTTCTGCGGTATACAAATACAGAATCCTTCCTATTTAGGTTGTGGATTGGAAAGTGGACTGAGAATCAATTCCCGGAAAACCGCTACTTGTGAAGAAATGTGAAGTTTAGAAGTTTGAATTAAAAAACTGATAAATTTTGAAATTGACTTTGTGGTTCATTACCAAATGCTCAATAGCGTTCTACTCGTCATTGATCAGGATATAGAACAGAAAGAGAGAAAAGAAAGAGAGAGGATTAGCGCGATTTTTCTCTCTCTCTCTCTCTCTCTCTCTCTAGTGAAATGACAGCCCAGTGCAATGCATGCGAATATATGTATATATATATATACATACGTTACTGGTAAACTATATATACTGGTAAAATTACCTTGGGTAGATAACCCATGCATTGAAGAGATAACAACAATAATAGTATTGTACGTTTAATGGACAAAAAAACTTCAGTGGAAAAATGGACAAAAAGTCTTCAGTGACTTAAAAAAAGTTCGGCAGAATATATGTTAATAAGATAGAAGACTTTCTGTCTATTTTCCTCAGTTGACACAAGAAGGTAAGGAACTTAGAACTAAAAACTCGGAAGACGAGAGCTCAGATCAGGAATTGCTTGGGAATTAAACATTTTCTGAAACAGTGGATGATCTGAGTTAACAAGCAAACAATACATAAAATGAATAAATTGTGGTGCGCCATGGAGAATGGTGAATCCAACACATCAGCTACTTGCAAAAGTAAATGAAGCGGTTGAAGAAATTTTCACATACAACTAAGGTTATTTAAATTGAAAATCACATTGAGACCATACATCGTGTTCATACCGAGAGTGAGCAAAGAAATAACTCAATGCTTATAACTATGAACTCAACTCAAAATGATCACAGGTAAATTATGAAATGTACACCTGATTAGAAAAGAGAAATATCTACCAATAAATACACTCCAATTATGTCTGAGTCAAAGAGGACAAACGACTCATCGAAAATGCGAGATTCTGGTCCACCTAAGACGTCTACAAATTCGGAGAAATTCACCATTTCTCCATTCACTACCGAGAAAAATCAATGTATAGCAGATGTATTTGGAATAACTTTAAGTAGAAAGAAAAGCAAACAACACTTCTTCATCCAATCCCGAATCAATTTCCAATTAGTATTAAATTGCAGTTGAAAGTCAGCTCAGAGTTAGTACAAAGGAATGCGTTTTTATCCAGGACTTATGACTGCAGACGTCGAAACATAATTCAAGCAGTGCTTCTTCTGAATTAAAAATTAAAGTAAATATTTTTCATCCATATCATCAATTTATTGCTATTTTAGCCAGTCAAATACAAAATTCAGTCAAAGTTATAGAAATCGACAAAATGTAAGAAAGCAATCCCTGTATTACATAGAAGATGTATAAAATTACAATGTATTACAATGTATAAATTAGAGATGAAGTTTATACAAAATTCAGAAATTATCCACACGATGAATTTATGAACACACTTTCGATTACTACAGATATCTTTTAAACTTTAAATTAAAGGAAAGCAAAACAAATACTAAAGAAATGATTTCTCAACCTCCCAAGGCAATTTCAGGAGAGTATGGGCATTTGGGTATAAGCAAATTAACGAAGGTAAGTAATAACAAATACTTCATACAAATATATCACTGGTAGTGAAGAAAACGAAGACAGAAGGTTATCTGAAGAGTTCAATAATCACTTTCTCACAGTAACAACGAAGTGATGTTAAAGCAAACTTCGGGAGTTACACTGCTGAAAGAATTCATAAATCCATGTATCTTTTCTCTATTTGCGAAACGAAAATCCAAAGCGTTATAGCTAGCTTAAAAGCAACTAAGAGTTTAGCAAAACAATGGCTTAAATATAAACCATGTTAAGAAATATCCGATTGTACATAATAGAACTATAGCATAGTTTAGCTGATCAGAGGCAAGTTCCAATCGGATTTTAAGAATGTTATAAAGTTCCGGTTTAAAAATTGTATAAAAATCACAATCCTATCTCTCTGTTCTGTAGGATGTACGAAAAATGATAGAGTCGTTGGTATAATGAAATGGTCAATGAAATGTTAGAGATAAAAATACCTTCTTTCAAAGAATCAATAAAATTCAAATATAGTTGAGCACTGAACATGCATTGCCGAACTGTATAACATATTTTCGTTCATGACAATAAACTAATATTAACGTTATTTCTAACTACATCAAGCCTTTGACTATGTATCCTAGGAAACTGTAACTAGAATTTATTGAAATGCGAGGTACTACTAAAGCAAATTGACCTTCTGTCCGCAGATCGCTCTTCTTTAGGGAAATAATTCAAATTCTTACGAAATTGAATTATTTCCCATTTGAAAAGTAACCGTTATTATTCTTAATTCCATTCCACATTATACGCCAATATACCACCGGTTCATGTTACATACATTACGATAATAAACAAGGAAGTTCGATAAAATTTAAGGACTTATTTTAACTTACCGATTAGCATTGCAAATGGTAATAGCCGGATATTCTATCTCATCAATATATTTTCCTCTTCTGTCTTCGTATGATGGGTATTTTCTATACAATGATAGGAATTCACTTGTTTGATACGCAAATCCACAGACGCATATGCACATAACACATATTTTGAATATCTTCCGTATTATATTTTTGGTAGACACCAATTCGGCCACCCCAGTTATTAGCGACCTCTTTAGAAGAGCAAGAGCGAAATCCTTTCTGTATCCCATCGAGACGTTAGTGCAATGCGTTGCAGCATCTGAAAAATCAATAAAGTTTTATTATGAAATATCGCATTTATTGTAGAGAATGCATTTAATAATGAAGTTTGTCGCATTAAAGAAGAGCGTTTGTTAAGTGGGGGTGAGGGGAGTGTTCAAGGAATTGAATTCAAGTAATTGATTTAAAGACAAATCGAAATCATCACACCTTTTATTTACAACTTTTGTTCTCGCGTGAATCTTTCTTTATTGTTATTCATTGGAAATGCGCGAATAAACATGAAATGCTTTTATGTGGATTTTTAATTTTAAGCAAAAAATAATTTCTAATAGGATTTTACACTTTATTCAATAACAGTTGTGAACGATCCAATGGGAAAGGTTTACGCCATGAAGGAATAAATACGTGGAAATAATAATGAAGAAATATTTATTGTAGCCAATGTACTAGAATAACAGGTTAACCAAGAATGATTCTAACAGAAAAGTGATGTGCTGCTTTAGTGTCTTCGATATCTTAAAAACAAGAAAAAAAAGGCAGAGAGTAGCGGAGATAAAAGGCACAACTTTAACTATTACTTTCTTTTTTTTTATGCAAATTTGAATGGTCACCAATGACGCTGCTTTAACTTACTGGATTTCGGTACATTCTACCACTTTTCTTATTTAATACAAGAACTGGAAAGTTTCTTAGCATGTACCTGCTTCGATAAAGCAAGTTCAAGCTGAGAGTTTCAGCGTAGCTTAAATTTCAGTGTACACTTTAGTGAACGACAGTACGAGAGGGTTGCAAATTATAGTTTAATAATAATAATAACAATAATAATAATAATAATAATAATAATAATAATAATAATTATAATAATAATATGTATTAAAAATAAAACTGTATTTTGTTTAGAAAATATAAACTAATACTAATATAAACTGATTTTCTAAACTGATTTAGAAAATACCAGCGTATTTTCTAAATTTAAATATAATAGAAACAATTGTAAAATTCCAGGAAATTAATATCACTAAACGATTTACAGCTTATTTATTTCATTCCATTGAGAAGAGTTTAGAAGAATAATCTATTACTTATTTAAGTTCAACAATCTTCTTAATTTTTTGTAAACCTTCTATAAAGTATTAGAATGCAGGTCAGCTCTGTCGAATAGCTTAATTTTTTTTATCAGAATTAGCTTTCTAATCCTTCACGTCCCACTGCACACGCTCTTTGCACTACTGAGGCCAACGTTGCTTGTTGGTTCGGGTAATGTGAGGCTGCCATATTTTGGTACTGCTATGGAAATCCATGTTGTTTGACTTGATTCTAAATGTGTTTGTGCAGATTGGAATTCCGGTCAATGCTCGGCACTCCGCATTCACCATATAGGTCGGCCGATGAATGGTAGTTTTTACATATTACCCTTTGTTGCACTCTACCTTCACGTCCGCTGAGTGTGATGGGTCATCCACTTCTAGTAGTACTTAAAATTAACTCCATACGCTTCCATCTCAGTATGGCGTTACTGACTGTTGACCTGGGATGTCACAATTTGTCGAACAGATAAGGCCAGCAAGATGACTTCCTACTGCAACGCTTCATGCAAATTCCGTCAGTAATCTTCTCGCAGCCATTTCACCCGAAAACAGTGACACTGATTTCGGAGTATCATATTCCTCTATTTAATATCGGCTAAAAACAAGTAACTGGTTACATGCCGCGATGCACCTTGTATACATTGAGCGTCAGTTAACTTCTTTCACGCAGTGTATGTTTAAAACATTGGTATTTTTTCTTTACTTCTTTATCATGTTAATGATTGTGGAAAGGTACTCTCAGGACTTAATGGTGCTATCATAAAAGCTTAGTGATTAATACGGGCTAGGCATTGATTCACTAGGATTTTTCATTGACTGTTGTAGATTAATAGCAACGAAGTAACTCAATAAACGAATATATATTTTTTTAAAGCAGAAAATAATTTTACATAATCTAAATGTGATTTGAAGTACATAGTACACACCTTTGTCATATAAGTATATGTTTTATACAAGTGGTGTTTTTTTTATTTGTTTTCATTTGTTTACGTGTCCGCGCGGTTATCCTAGTGGCTTTGCGCTTCGCAACCATATGCCTGGGGAGGTGTGTCCCGGTGTTCGATTCCAGTCGCCGACGTGAGGAGCTTAAGGATCTTCCTCAGCCATAGCCAAGTCAGCCGGTCTTTGGCGCAGACAGCAGGGTGTTTTCTCCCAGTTCATCTGGGGGGTTTTCATCCCACAAGCAGGCAAACTGCCCCGTGAACACACGGATCTACAACCATAAATACTTAACCCCCATGAGGGGGCTCAACTCTCCCCAATAGGGAGGGGGGGAGAAAAGGGAGGGAACTCCCTACCAATAAATAAATTTGTTCATGTAGTACATTATTCACAATTACCTAGCAAGAAGAAAAATTAATTATGAGTAACAGAAAAAAAAATTCTGTCGTTGTTGTACGTAACCTTTGGTTAATATACAAGATACAAGTCTAGAGTCGTCAAGAAAACGGAAAAATCTAGGAGAATCTAATTTGGTAAGTACTTTTTGTTCCGGAATTGGATGCGTAAACTCAAAACACTCAGAATACCTTGTTTTATCTAAAGTTGGAAATGGAATCTGATTTTCAAGCCATTAGCATTAACATCTTCTGCTACTTACGCCATAAATGAGAAATTAGATTATAAAAATATAACTAGTTTACGTTTTCGTGAGGCTGTAGTAAGTGATATAAATTTAGATATGAGTAGGGAAATGACAAAATTACAAGATCTATATGTCAGTGGGAACAAACATTATAACACTATGACAGTTTAAAATACAATAGGATCATTTAAAAAAGCATATATATATAATTCACTGCTAAATCCAGAGTTACAGAGGTAAATTTACTAATACAGTATAATGCCGAAAGTCCCCATTGCTGACTATGTAGTCAGCAATGGGGGATTATTGCTTTTAAGCGGGTTGTGTCCTGTGCGTAATGAGAGATTTATTCATCACTTTAAATGAACAATTTTAAACATCGAAAATTATTTGGTGAAATTGGCAACCGCGGAAATAACAATTAAGGAAGTTAGCCCTTGGGGGAAGTTGATGGCAAATGACTGCTGAGTGTGAATTCGAAGCGCATTTCAGTTAATAAGAGAAATGTCGCTGACATGAATAGCATGGAGAAAACTTTAAAATACATTTTAATGGTTAGCAATTCTTATATAAAAATAATCAGGATACAAATAACAGGCGAAATAATGAATAATCTCATTATTTCTCCTGTGAAATGAACTAGATTGCATTTGTGAGGATTCATCGTTCTAGGCTTAATGACAATGTTCACGACATCGCCGTACATAATTCTAATTATAATGTTAGTAGAGAATAAATATTTTTTTAAAAACCCCCCCCCCCCCACCCCCCCCCCCCCCCACCCCCCCCCCCCCCCACCCCCCCCCCCCCCCACCCCCCCCCCCCCCCACCCCCCCCCCCCCCCACCCCCCCCCCCCCCCACCCCCCCCCCCCCCCACCCCCCCCCCCCCCCACCCCCCCCCCCCCCCACCCCCCCCCCCCCCCACCCCCCCCCCCCCCCACCCCCCCCCCCCCCCACCCCCCCCCCCCCCCACCCCCCCCCCCCCCCACCCCCCCCCCCCCCCACCCCCCCCCCCCCCCACCCCCCCCCCCCCCCACCCCCCCCCCCCCCCACCCCCCCCCCCCCCCACCCCCCCCCCCCCCCACCCCCCCCCCCCCCCACCCCCCCCCCCCCCCACCCCCCCCCCCCCCCACCCCCCCCCCCCCCCACCCCCCCCCCCCCCCACCCCCCCCCCCCCCCACCCCCCCCCCCCCCCACCCCCCCCCCCCCCCACCCCCCCCCCCCCCCACCCCCCCCCCCCCCCACCCCCCATCTAAGGGGAAGATACCAGTTGAATAAATTTTATTTTAAAATAATAAGATTCTTTCTTTGAATCTTGTTCCTGCGTATTTATATAGTTCTGAACATAGCTTATCTTCTCGAAGTGATTTTCCGTTTCTTTTTTTATTTCAGGCTGATTTCTAATTCTTCTTTATTTATTTCCTTTTCATTTTCGTTAATTGTTTGCCAGTTGTCTTTTTTAAAATCTTTATCTGTCCACAATTATGTGTAGTAATTTAGAAATTCTTCTAATTTCAATTCGGTATCTTTTTCTGTCTTTTTCTGACTTCTATTTTAGCTATGGCTCTTATTCTTTTATATTCTATTTCACCTTCTAATCTTTTACTGCTTAACCATTTGTGATAGGCTTCTTTTCTCGTTTTGATTATTTCTTTGATGGTATCATCCCAGATCTTCAGTTTTTTCTTTTTATTGACTTCTTTATTCTTTCCTTAGCTTTCATTTGCTGTTGCATTTAGTATCGTTTTTATATTAAGGTATTCTATTTCTATTTCTTCATTTTCTTTTATTTTATCTAGATATTCGTTAATTCTTTGTTCATAAAGCCATTGCATATTTGTGTCATTTAGTAATCTAGTTTTATAAACAAATGTTTTAAATTTTCTTTCTGTTCTTGTTACTTGTAGCCATTTAAGTGGTAATATTATTTTTATTTTAACAAGGAAGTGGTCACTGCTTATTTCATATCCTCTGAGAACTCTAACATCTAACGAAAACTTTGATGTCTTTTCATTTAATATAAAATAATGTAATATTGATTTTCGTCCTCTTGCTGCCCAAGTATATTTATGTATGTCTTTATGTTTATAGAAGGAATTCATTATTTGTAGGTTATTATAAACTGCACAGTCAATCAATTTTTTACCATTCCTGTTTAGAGTATGTTCTCCATGTATTCCTATATTATTATTAATTTTGGTGTTTCCAATTCTAGCATTTAAGTCTCCTGCTAAAATTAAGTATCATTTTTATTTATTTTATTATATATGTTTTGTAGCTGATTATAAAAATCAATATTATCCTGTTCTCTTCCTTCTTCTAATATATAAACCAATTATTGTTAAATAGCCTCTATCAAATTTCTATTCTAGCTTCTGTTATTATTTCATTCCATAATTTATAATGTTTTAACTGTTTTGAAAGGGAGTTATGAATCGAAATCATGACTCCTGCTTGTGCTCTTTGGTCTCTGTCAACTCCACTGTATATCACATTAAAATTTTCGGTTCTCATAGTTCCTTTTAATTTTTTTTTTATTTCAGTAATTACTGCTATTTTAAAATTTCTTTCATTTAATAGTTGGTCTAATTCTATTTCTTTATATACTATTCTCTTACATTCCAGTTTGCTATGTGTATTACTGTATATTTTACCGTTTCCATTTGTGTTTTACCTTTTCCATTCCAGGGTCGTTTTCCGTAGATTCAATCCGATTATCTTTTTCTGTCAGCTTACAAGTAGAATTATGTTCTCCATGTCAGGGAAGTATCCTGATGATGGAATAGTTCAGTGGTAGGGCTGCTACCTTAATTCTTCTGAACAAGCCTTCTTCCAAATTTAAACCCATAGGAGGAATAGTATATACTGAAGGGGGAAAGAGTAGATTATAGAAGAATTATAGTAAGGTTTATAGAGGGGGCATAGTTGTAACGCCAGAAATGACCCCATGGCCCTCGAGTACTCTAATAGCATAAGGATCATAAAATAAGAAGAGTTGGCTGATAAGGCCTTATAGGAAAGATTAAAGTAAGTGGATCTTCCTCAAAGTAGAAGAAGAGGATAGATCCAGCTAGGGGTCCAAGGGAGTGCCACTTCCCTTACAATCAAGATGATTGCCCCTTATTTCAGAGATTGCCTCTAAACTGAGAGATGCCTTTGAGATACTAGATATAAATAAATGATGTGGTTCGGATAACATACAAGGAATTATTATTATTTCGTGACACCTCCGAAGAGTCCTAAGACTTATCAATTATGATCAAGCATCTTTCTCTAATAGCCGGAGATTGACTATTTCACCTATACAACAACAGCCTAAAACAAGGGGAGGCTCTGAACGACTGGAAATCAGCCCCAATCATACCAGTTTTAAAGCCTAACAAACCTCAAGACCGACCAGGAAATTATCGACCAATTTCACCGACTTCAATTCCAGGCGAATTGATGAAAAAAATGCTCTAAAGTTTGAATTACTATCTAAACAAAAAATAGTACACTAGTATATTTTCAGGCTGCCATAAGAATAAATCACTCAACAACTAGTCAACTTTTCTGCTTATCCCAGTCAATTCAAGATAACTTCCAGATCAAATCTACCAATTCTATACTGACTTTCTAAGAAATAGAACAATTCGAGTTAGAATAAATAATTCGTTTTCCAAGAAAGTAAAAATAAAACAGGGATTCCATCAATGCAGCATTTTTAGTCCACTAATTTCTTCCCCATCTACTTAAACGACTTAAACAAAAATATAAATAAAGAAACAAGTATTGCTATGTTTGTTGAGAAATTGAACTTATTCTCAGCAAAGCACGACTTAGAATCAGCAGACGGTCACTTAAACCAAACTAAACCATTGAAAGTTTACCTATTTGCTGTCAAAACAAAAAATAATCCAAAGTGGAGACGAAGGATTAAGCTAAACAATCAACTAACTACATTTAATGAAACCACAAATACCTTGGAGGTATTATGGACCCATCACTATGCTTCAATAAACATATCAATAATATTGTAGTCGGAGCAGAAAGAAGACTAAATATCATGAAAAGTATCTCAACTGGGGGAGCTGAAGCTAAACACTTAAGTCACAAATGCCTCAATTATCGGACAAAAAATGCTTCACCACTCCAATTGCAAACATCACAAATCAATTTAGACGAGCTTGTAAAAATTAAGAAAAATGCAGATAGAATCATATATTGACTAAGTAATACAACTCTTGGTAAAATAGCAGAATACTAATCCAAACATGTTCTTTTGAAATATAGGTAGCAATAAAATCTTACTAAATTTGTAGAAAGAAAAGCCAACCTTGCACATCTTAGAACAAGTGAACTTTTTAAAAAGTGGCAACCAACAAACAGAATAATGGAAAAATAGACAATGCAGTAAATCATGGAAAAAAATCCCTTGGATTGTCCGAATAAAATACCCAACGACTCAGCATTCCTCCAAATCAAGACAAGAGAAATATAGTTATTAATTTTGTAATAGGGAAAGAGGAGCAAAGAGTCTAGAAAACCTTAAAATCTTGAGACCATTAGCTCTTTCAAAATAATGAAATACGGACCTGACTCAATAAAGATATACACAAATGCTCCAAAAATCTAAATGGCAATTCTGGGCCTGGACGTACTCATCTATGGCTATCAAAATATAGAACTCAAAACAACCAACAATGTAGGATGCAACTCATGCAGGACAGAATTAATAGTCATTAACACATCGCTGCACCATTTGGGTAAACAAAACCCAAAATAATTAATATTTTTCACAGATTCCTTACCAGGCCCTTCAAGCTATTGAGAACTGCCAAACTAACCACAAAGAGATACTTAGAGACATAGCAAAAAATATAAACAAACCACAGAAGTATTCCGAAATAATATTTCGATCTATTCGATCCCATGCTGGATTAAAGGGAAATGAAACTGCAGATGAAGTAGCAAAAATGGCTGCAAATTCAAGTGATACCATACATTTTGATCTTTTTAAAACTACTCATAAGAAAACGAAGAAAGAATAATTCTCCAGGACATGGCTTACCACTGTTATTATTATTATTATTATTATTATTATTATTATTATTATTATTATTATTATTATTATTATTATTATTATTATAAAAACCTCCATGGAGTCAAAGACTCATCATGGGAGGTCCACTGTTATACACACCGTTTATCATACTGTGCTTTAAATATATTTACTGTCTCTGCACACACCACACTCTCGGGCAAAGCATTCCAATCACTCACCACACTCCATCCAAAAAACCTGCTCCTCACTCCCTTGCTCACACCCTCCTTATACAACTTCCAGGAATGACCTCTTGTTCTCCTGCTATCCTCACCCATTCTGTGCAAAACCTCCCCGATGTTAATCTAGTAATAACCACTTAACAGCTTATTTGTCTCAATCATATCCCCCCTCCTCTTCTATCCACCAATTTCTGCAAATTGCATTTTGTCAATCTGACTTCATACTCTACATTCCAGAGACCAGAAACCATCTTAGTCAATCGCCTCTGAACTTTTTCCAACGCAATTTCATCTTTTTGAAAACCAGGTGACCAGATCTGTGCACAGTAATCGATATGTGGCCTGATCAAAGCCTTATACAAAGGAACCATAACATTCTTACTTCTACAAGTCAATGTCCTCCGCATCATTCCCATTATCCGCTGTGTTGTCTTCACTATTTTAGTAACATGTCCCCGAAATTTTAGGTCCTTGTCTACAATCACTCCCAAATCCCTCATTTCCTCTACCTCTTTCAAGATATTCGCACGGATTGTGTACTTTACATCCCCTCTGCTTCCCAAATTTCAAAACCTTACACTTTGAAACATTGAATGTACCAAAACAGACCCTTGAGGTACACCACTAGTAATTTTCCAATTCTGGGATATCGTTCCTCCATAGACAACTCGCTGATACCTAGCAGACAACCAATCTCCAATCCAGTGAACCAATCTACTGTTCAGCCCCATCCGTTCCAATTTAATTACCAGCTTGTCATGTGGCAATTTATCAAATTCCTTTGCAAAATCTAAATATACCACTGTATATGCAATACCCTTATCCAACGCATTTGTCACTTTATTATAAAAAGTAAGCAGGTTGCTAAAGCACGATCTTCCTTTAGTAAATCCATGCTGGCCGCCAAAGAGTATTTGTCTGTTGTCAACCCAATTCTGAACTTTATTCCTAACTAATTTCTCTAATACCTTGACACACAGACTGGTCTGTAATTTAAAGCCTTACTCTTATCACCTCCCTTATGAATTGGAACAATTTTACCCTATTTCCACTCTTTTGGAACTTGACAAAGTGAGAGATTCATGTTGAAAAGATATACAAAAGCTGTTGTTAACTCTCTGGAACATTCCCTCAAGACACTTCGTGAAATAGCATCAAGTCCCACAGCCTTATTTACATCAAGTCTATTCAGTTCCTCATATACATCCTGTTCACTTACTAACAGTTCCTCCCCCCCCCTCCTTTCCCACTGCTTTCAAGTTCTGCATGATGTCACATTCACAAGAATGAAATACCTTTAGAAATTGCTCACTAAATATCTCAACTATATCCTCCGCAGCGGTTATCATTCCTCCGTTTTCACCAATCAATCCCATCCTGATATAATCATTCTTTCTTTTACTGGCGACATATCGAAAAAACTCCTCAGGATTTTTTTTGGCCGCTTTAGCTAACTGCTGCTCATACTGCATTTTTGCTACGTTATCAAGCTAGTCACCTTCCTCGCCTGCTCTTTGTACTTCTCATGCAACTGGTTGTTATAAATACTCATTTTGTGTTTCTTCCATAATACCTTCTTCTTCCAGATTGTATACCTTATTCCTTGATTCATCCATTTTACATCCACTCTATTTACCCTCTTGACCCTTGAAATACACTCTGATATTGCCTCCACCAAATAGTTCTTGAGTATGGCCCAAGCAGCATTGATATCCTTTCCATCCAGTTCCTCTTTCCAATTTATTATCGCAAGCTGTTTCCTGAGCTTTTCGTAATTACCAGTGTTATAATTTCACATATATCCCTTTCTAACAGACGTCCTCGAATGACTTGTCACTTATCAAGCTAGTCACCTTGCACGTGATCACCTCGTGGTCACTCTCACCAACTGGTGGAAGATTTGACACCTCATTTATAATAACATCATCTGATGAGATGATCAAATCCAATACTCTTGATCCTCGTGTACCCTCCGTTACGTGCTGCCTAGGGTAGTTATCTTTCAAAAACTCCAAAAATTCATTTTCTTTATCCCCAGATGCAGTCTCTTGCTTCCAGTCTATATTACGATAATTAAAGTCGCCCATCATGATAACTCGTTTCTTGCTAGCTAGACCAGTTTGCCTATACATTTCTTTCTCGTTACCCTCCATATTACCAGGTCTATAGCAACACCCAACTAAATATTTCATCCTGTTTACTTCTACCTCACACCATACGGCCTCAAAACCGTAACCACTATTAGCACCTTGCAATTCCACCTTAGATGGGCACAATCATCTGCTACCATTAACAGTACTCCTCCTCCCTTTCTTCCCTGTCTATATTCACGAAAAATATCATATCCGTTCATCTCTATTCCTGTCAGGATGTCATCGTCATCTTACCACGTCTCACTTATACCAAGAATTTTGGGGCGAACAGACTCGAGCAAAGCAACAATTTCGTTCCCCTTATTTCGGATACTTCTAGCATTAGAGAATAAACTTAATAAATCATTACTGTTTCTACAAGTCCTAAGAACGTCACTCCTACGATGTAGCTCTTCAATACCTTCCCCAGTCACTTCCTCTATATTACCACCAATTCTAAAACTTTCTTCACACCTAAACTCTTTCCACCCATCCCAGGCTATCTCAATCTGTGCTTGTCCGCTTACACATTTACCTCTGAATTCAGCACCCGCATGTTTCATAAAGTTTCTCCCCATCCACCCTGACTCCCCCCGTTTCCCTGTTCGTGTTGTACCTCCACTTCTCATTTACTTCATTCATAACATTCACCTCTCCATTTGCAAGTGAACAAATACCTCTTCCTACCTTACTTTTTGCTCTTTCTAATCACTTCGCACCACCTCAGATATATTCATTACAATCATTACTTCTCCTGCCAGTAACAATCTATCCAGCAGACTCACACCAAAACCATTTAAATGCAGCCCATCTTCTTTATACAATTCCATCCGTCCCTCAAATTCCTTCCACACATTCACAAAATGCACTCCATTCTCCTCACATAACTGCGCTAACATATCATTCATAAACTTTGCCCGTCTCCTCAATTCATCACTATCATACCTTCGCAACACACTGACTACTTTTCTTACCACACTGTTATCTTTTATTCTTCCTTAATAATCTCGTTATATCCAATCTGGCATTTTCCTTGTTTCCCATCCAAATCATTTGTTCCTACTACAACCACCAACTCTTGTGCTCTCTTATTCCTCATGTCCAACGCTTCAATCACTCTCTCCATTCTACAACCAGGAAAACAAACCTTATGCATCTTCTCATTCACCACACCTCTAATAATGGAATCTCCATAGAGAACCACTCTCGAATCATTCGATATATCTTTCGCGTCGCCATCATTCCTTCTGCTCTTATTCACTCTTCCATGTATGTCTCTAATTCTTTTCATCTCATTTCGTATGCAGTTCATATCTTGCTTCATCATCATCATGAACTCTGCTTTCATGTCCACATTCAATATAAATTCCTGTCTGTCATTTTCATGTAGTTTTATATTATGTCTTTGGATATTTTTGGGCGCCAGCATCTACAGCAGTCCTCACAATGATGTTCTGACGAGGATATCCAAAGATAATTAACTGACCCATTTTCCTTCACTTGAGCAACATTCTGATCCTGTAATGGAAGCTGCTGATCATGTATTTTAGGAATGTTTGGCATAACAGCAGTAGGCATGGATGTATCCCAAGACATCATCATCATCATCATGGATATACTGTCTTGATGTGAAGAACTGGCACAAGGTGAAACTGCAGCTCCAGGTAATAAGAGTGAGACACCAGGTTTGATATCTTTTATCATACTTTGTGCAACTTGAAGAGAAGCAGATAATTCAGTTGATACAGAACAAGGAACTAATATTTGGCTATCTGTACTTAGCCCTGATTCTATGTTATTTGAGCGAGTTTCAATTAACTCAACAGTATTAAGAATAGGCATCGTATTCATTACTGGGATTGACAATGAATCTTGGAGCAAACTGTCAAAAGATGTTGCCAACGCCTGTGATTCCTCGATTTCTATTATTGTATCTTCACTTTGTTGTGATCCTTTTACCAACACTGAACTCTGTTTAGATGGAAATGAGTTCTGAGTTGGACTAGGATATATATTTAAATTAGAAACGGAAATCTCATTTAATGGATAATCAGTTCCTGACAGTTCTAACCTTCCTTCACTTGTGAACGACTTTATTGACCTGTTGGTATCTTCTGGTGTGTCTAATTCATTTACTTTTGAGGACACATTGGCCTTCATGCCTTGACTGTTAGAACCACGAAGATATCTAGTTCGAGGTCTTCCTCTTTTCTTCTTAATTACCGGTGGCAATTCTGTGCTGCCTTTTTTCTGTTGCACCTCAGAAAGTAACAAGACCTGGTTACTTGAGTCATGTTCACTCTTCTCCTGAATATATCAATACTGGAATTATCCCTCTGTGCAACTTCTCTACATATCTCAACATTCAAACTTTTAGCAGCACTAAGCAGCGTGGGCGAAATGATCACTTCACCCTTGTACATAAAATCTATTATCATTTTTAAATCCGTGTATTTTATATATTTGAGATAACAACTGGATGTTTACAAGAGTTTTCAAGAAATATGCCATGAAAGAAAGAACTGCAGGCAGACAACACTATTTTCTGTGCTTTAAGTCTCTTACCTTCACATACTAAAGTCACATCTACAAAAATTTCAGTAAACAGTAACTCATTAAAAGTAGTTACATTGACATGGTGATTATTCCTTCTTAAACAGATCTGCTGAGCTTTCATCTTCATAATCTAGTAACAATTTTCTTTTTAAGTTAACCAATAACAAGTTGTAAAAATGAAAATAGCACCTGAATTGTTATATCTTTACCAGCAATACAATGGTTCATACACGTGTAAATTAGGCCTAACTCGATGCGTACACGAAACTCCAATCAGTGAAAAATGAAACTGCATTATTGACTTTACTCACCACATTAATGACTTCATTTATTCTAGGAATGTCTGATCACACATATACCATCAATATAATTGAACTTCTGCACAAACTAATAATGTACACACGAGAACTGAAAATTATCCGATATTAACTAACACACCACCTAGATTATTAATAAGAAAAACCAGGAGCTGATATTTTGTTCCTCTACATTTTTTAAAATTGCCCATTTGTGCAGTCGGATAAAGTTAGTGAGTTGATAGTAAGTTAGTAGAAGTAACAGTGTGCGTGGAATTTGCTCTGATTGCGGACTATAGCACAAGTGTGGTTTGTAGGCAATTACGTGGCGATAGTTATTCGGGTCTGAACTTTTATCGTTATCCTTTATTATTATTATTATTATTATTATTATTTAAAAAAAATTGTTTAAATATTATTTATTATTATTAACTTAATTTATTTATTATAATTTATAATTATTGAAACCATAAAGTAGTGCTTTGAGAAATTGGATTGATAAAAGATATACCTGATATCGGAAACGAATATTTGATCTCATATCATTTGCAGCAGCTTAGTAGTTGTAATTAATATCAGTATTTAAATAACTATTCATATCAATACTGAAACCTGTTTTATGACGCAATGAAAACGAATTTAAATGCAAAGAGGCTGCCAATCAACTTCATTTCTTCTATCACAGAACAAATAGTTTTTCTTTTTTCCTTTCTATTTCTATTTTACCCTGCATTCCTTTATGTAGAGGGGTTATTTGTCGTCTGTTGTAAACAGTTCAGTTCGTCATAATTCTTATAATAATGATGTGAGCGTTTCGTAATTTCGGTTGCATATGATGGATAATTAGGAGAAGCATCTCGTGTTATCCATAAATGTGCTTTTCAATTCTGTAATGAGAAGAGCGTTTGTTTTCACTTTTTTCTTAATTTCGACTTTGTTTTCGACAAATAATGAGGTACATATACGGGCATTACCTGATAGAAAGTAAAACTGTTATTTCGCTAGCGGAATCTGGGATATTCATCCTGCTTATGGCATCTTCTTAGCGTAATCAAAACGGGGGCGGTGTAGAATCTGAGTGGCTCAGTAAACATCGACGATGTCTCGTGATTCGCGATGGAACGTGAACGTTGAATATAACAAATTTTTAACTTACGGCTAGTTACCCTTCATGGAGAAAACCGGAATTGTTTACTCAAAATGCAAATACGTCATCGCCAAAACAGGACAATTCACCAAGAAAAGCGTACACATTTCGCAAACTCTCCTTCTCTAATTACCTTCATTCTTTCAGCCATAATTGCAAAGAGCAACAGCTACGTTTGACCTCAGTTACGACCAATATCAACAGCCTCTGCGTAACACAAGAGAAGGGCAATTATACATTCGCTTTACTAGCCTAATTAAACAAACTGATGGGAATGGTGAATTCGCATGTTTACAGTGCCACTTGTTGTTTTGAAATCGTGAAAGTCGTCAGCATTATGAAGCCCGTTAATTACGTCTGTAAACTGTGTGGGATTTTCTGGCTGATTAAAATGTTTTTGGGTTACGGTCTCAGTAGGCCTGTGGGTATTGACGATATCGTTTATTTAGAAAGAGCTAAGGTAGAATCCGGTCTAGGAAACCTTTTCTGGAAAAGTTTTTTTCTCATGTTAAGCAAAGTTGGTCGGTCTCTTAATAAGTAGGCTGATTTTCTGACTGGAAACTCTTGTTTTTCACCCTTAGAAACAAGTCAACTGACCTCAATAACTCGCAATTAACATATATAATACACTGGAATCAGTCTTGCTTATGTTAACAATAATTCCAAGCAATCATGACCACAGCATGGCATGAGCGATGACAAACGTGAGGTTTCAGAAGGAACTCACCTTCTTTTGAAACTATGCTAGTAATCAGCACAGTGCTGCAATCGAAAGACGTGGTAATCAAATCATGTTGTTTATGATGTTGCTTTTATTCAGTAAATATCAATGCGCGTTGAAATTTATTTTGTAATGATTGTAATTTGACATTTCTGTAAGATGCTCTTCACTCCAGGCAACAATAATATTTCATTTCAGAATATTTAGTGAAAACTTCCTTCCTCCGTCTGAATGAAATGATTCACTCAAAAGAATATGCATTTAGGAATCTGAAGCGGGGAGTTTATTTTTATGTTCACTCGTCATATTCGAAATTTAAAGAAATTGAAACAGCACATTTCCTAGAGGTCGGAAAGGAGTACAGGATCGATATTACAGCTGTGAGTTCAGTTAATTCTCAAAAGAGTTTATTATTATTATTAATATTATTATTACAGTTCGATAAAAATACAATAATTGAACAACAGGTTCGCATAGATTTCAGACATTTTTCCGTTTTACAGATTAAGAAGACTCTTCTTCCTTCTCCATATGAAACAAACTGCACGGACTACTTTTCCCTGAGGAAGTTAAACAAAGGCACCGGACCACTGACAGACGCGGTAAATGCTTAGCATCTTTGAGAATCAACCGAAATTAAAAATATATTTTAATTGCATGAGTTTTTTTGAAAAAACTGAAATCGTTAAGAGAAATTATATACTGGCTATATTACCTTTGTGGCAAAGAAACTTGAATTTAAAAAAAACTTTGATATTCGGGTGGCAGCATTTTCTAGCGAAAATTAAATTTTTTATTCCGCTGAAAAGGACCGAAATTAGTTATCTGATTTTAAGTCACAAATAAATTTGAAGAAACTCTCTTAGTCTTCCCCATGACATAAGTCACTTGCACCAGACTGAAAGATGATAATTATATTAAATCAATCTCCATCCGCTTCTATTCCCAACGTATGGAATCCGAATTTTCAGCACGTAAGAATATCTGATCCGTAGATTAGTTCTAACATCAGAATCGCAATATTCGCTACAAAGCAAAGTATTGTTGCAAGTCAACACTACTGTTTTTCACAACAATCGTTTGCATTGAACAGGCTGTACAGGGTACCACAACAGCACTAATAATTAAGTCTGAATCATTACTACCTGCATATTAGCAATTTTCCTAAATTAATAAATGTGTATCATATTTTGTTCTCTTAGGTTACTTCTAATTGCATCCATCCATCCACCTGGATCTCAGTTTCTTCAGGGTATTTTTCTGGCGTCCTCTTTTGCTAGTCAATTCCTCTCCCGTGTTCAGCGAGTTTACTTATTTTGAAGCCGGTCTGTCAGCACATTTCTAAATGATAATGAGACCAACTGTTTCTTAATATATTCGACTTTATTATGATTCTGTTATTCTGCAATTGCTATCATCTGTTCACTAATTCTTATCGGAATTCTCATATCTCTTACATGTAGCATTTAACTGAATGTTTGATTTCTTAAACAAAGCCCATATCCATGGAAATTGTTAAGTACACAAAAATAGTTTAGTTTTATATAATTTCTATCTTTAGTACCGTCAATCTATTTACTTAAATAATACAGTCAAACCAATGAATGCAGGAAGAGGAAGCAGAGGAAACTCCACTATGCTGTTTCTGCTCCTGGCTCATGCTTAAATGTAAATAATCACTTAATTATATAATTACGTTTAAAATGTGCTCATCTGAAACGTCTTGGTAGTCTAAGAAAATAGACGTATTTATCATCGAAATCGATCGAGTGGTTCCTGAAGAGCTAATGTTTCAAAATTGCTATCCGTGTTGGACAAGCTCTACCGGAAGAACGAAGGCCGTAGTCATCGACCCCATATGATATTTAAATCGCACATGCTGCGACCACCGCCTAATTCACCTAAACACTGCCTGTCCGCTATAAACTATAAAAGCTGCAAAGGTAAGATAGAAAAAAAGACACTTACTGCAGTGTTTATGGAACGGCGTGAATACTATCATCCTGCATGTAAAGATATTACTGAAACTAATTTTTGAAAAATGTCTAAGGACAAGAAACTAAAATGGAAATACCATAGTTGTAATAACACTTCTCCCAAAAATGACATAAAGCTGCACGTAGACTAAACAGTGGCAGCAAAGGTTCAACTAAAACATTAAATAAAGATGACGGGGAAAGGGACGTGAGAGTGTTCCTAAGCAACTTTAGGGATCATATATTGGAAGGTCTAAATGATGCTTTTAAAGTAGAAATAAAAGGCGATAACTTCTTGCTAAGAAGGGAATTGGAATAATTATTTAAAGCGGAAATAAACAATTTGAAGTAGTTGGAGGAATGCAGCTTTGCATGCGTCTGGGAATTAAAAAAACAGCCGAATGCAAAGAAAGAGTAACCAAGGAGATTGTATTTAAAACGCAAAAGTAACAAATGAAAATAAAATACTGAGTGCTCAAATGAATGAATTAAAATGGAAAGTTAATGAAATTCCGCAGTGCTCCAGGTTGACCAATATTAAAATAAATGGTTTACCAGAAGCTTATAATCAGGGGCTGGCCTTGAAATTCACGCTTGCTCTTGTTATCATTCACGGAGTGATAGATGTGATTGAAGTCTGATTAGGGGAATAATGAATTACTGACCATTTAAAACTATATATTTAGAAATTTATATACATTTAATACAAATACAACATTTATTTCACAAATGATATTTTATCTTTTTCAATTTAGCTACTTGAATGCAAATTCTACCTTACGGTTCTTCTTTATGAACCGATCAGTAACATTGCCATAAAAAGTGGGTTGTAACTTAATTTTTCCAAGCAACACGCACACTTGTAAAGGCTAGCTGCAGCTCACTAGCTAGTACTACATTGACTGCATATGGTCTGCATTTAAGCAACAGAGCGAGACGACGTGACATGGCTATGCGCGCATAAAATCACAGTGCTGCTGCTGCAAGGACCTGGAATCTCCTACAACCGAGCAAGCCAAGGAATCTTTGACTCGCCGGGCAAGCATCGGCCTTCGATACAAACGCAAAGCTCAATTATTGCCGCGCAAGCTTAAGACGTCTTCTGTCTACAAAAATAAAAGCCTAAGTGGAATGATTATAAATGCATGCATTTATTAACAAATAAATATTATTTCTTTCTCAATTAATGAGCTCGCATAGCAAGCATGGAGAATTCGCCCCTGCTTATAATGAATATATACATACCATAAGTAAAAAAAAACAGTGAATCTACTTGGAGAATTAAAAGGGAAGACATCGTGAACACCAACAGATTAACCACCAGATGAAAAACACTCATTAAGCCATTTGTTATCCAGTTAGTGAAAAAGAATATTTAAAAAAAATGAATGGTGAAGGCAAGAAAACTCAACAAGATTACGTTCTGGTGTTCGTCTATATAAAGGACCACTTGACCAAACCAAATAAACAGCATCTTTTTGTTTGCTCACACTTGGATAAAGGATTAAACTAAATTTATTATAGTCTAACTAAGTGAAAAATAAACTTTCAACATCTTTCTCTAAAACCAGAGTAATTTAATAAAAAAGGTGGCACACCTTTTGGCAACTCCTATAGGTAGAGATGACCTCGCTATTGCTTCTGCCTGGTATCTCCACCTCTGGGCCTGGCTCCCACTGAAGAAACCTCAATAAAGGTCGAAACTAGTCTGGGTAGTGGCCAATCCCTTAATGCATAACATTATACATATCCGCAAGGAAATGTGTTTTGCATTATGGGAGATACTGGGATAGGAGTGTTGTTATCTTGGTCCACCTTTACTACGAGTTGCCCGGTGTTGTACTACCTTACCCCAGTAAGGTAGTACAACATCATATTCAGTCCTGAAGATATTTTCATGCGCAAACTTTGTTTGCTCACACTTGGATAAAGGATTAAACTAAATTTATTATTAACTTCTTTATGAAGTAAATCAAAAGAGAGCAAGTGATGCAGTCAAGTATGCATGGGTAAGAGACGGTAAATTATTCATGAGAAAGGACGACAACACAAAAGTGATACGGATAAAAACACTTGACGACCTCAACGAACACTGTTAAAGAAGTAAAACAAATCTAAATGCCAGCTATAAATAACTAGAACAGTTCTGACTTAACGGACTTAAGAGAGCTTGTGAAAAACTTAGATCTTTGTGCTACTGTTAACTCTAAAAAAAAACCTGTATAATCTAACCTCTGTAAAAAAAAAGGTTTTTGATACTACTTCAAATTCATTAAAGAATGCCAACGTATCTTATATCATGTAAACATTAGGTCGCTATGGTCAAATTTTGAAAATGCTTTTCTCAAAATTCGAATCTATGATAAATGCAATATGGATCAAACAACTTAAAATTGATCGCTATTCTCTCCTTAATTACGACACATTTTATGATTGTCGTGATCATAATCGTTTAATTAATCTGTAAGCTAGGAAAAAGGATTTTAATTTTCTTAGACTGAAATCAAATAGGAACAGTTCTGAAACTGTAATAATTTATGACACAGCAATGAATATACTTGCATTTGCTATATAACGTGCACTTGATGGCCCAGTTGATATATTTCTATCAGAGATAAATAATTTCCTGAATATCACGATAATGCCATGCTAGTTGGGGGATATAAATTTAGATTTATATAAGAATATTAGAAAAATTTAAAAATCTAAAAATGTATTAGGCTCACAATTGTATCTTGCATAGAATGCTGGCAGTACAAGAGAAGCGAAGAACTCAGCAAATTGTAATGATGATAATGGTTTATCCCTTCAGTAATTATTCTGATCCTAGGTTATTTTTATAGGCAAGTATTCTTATCCACAGAGTGTTCCTGGTGAGATTTGTACAGGGCAGTTCACCATTGCTTTCCCCATCCTCCGATTTCTTCAGTGAGCGACACGGATGAAATGGTTTGCGGGGTTGGGACATACCTATGGTTGGAACGTACGTTTTCATGACTGTAATACTTGTGTGTTTACTGGGCCGGTTTTCCTGTTCTGGGGGACGAAAAACCCGAGTTTCCCCGGTGAAAAATCCCTGCTTCTGTATGAGACCGGATAACTCACCTTCCATCAAAATAGACCAGATAGATGTTCCTCACTTTACTGACGGGAATCGAACATAGATCTTTCCGACCAAAGGGATTCGTCTATATTGACTGAGCTACGGAGGCTCCAGTAAATTGAATTGATCATATATTGATAACAAACAAAAGGACCTGTGAGGTATCCTGTGCAATCTATTTTAACATAATAACAGATTACTCTATATCAGGGGTCAGCAACCGGTGTGCCGCATGCGGCTGGAACGTGCCGTTTTGGCGGACCATAAAAGATTGACCATGCTTATATGGCAAGTGGTCCATACGTTGAATTATTTAAATAATACCATGTTATAATATGAATGATAAATTTAAAATAATTTTAACTTCGCGCAACTTGGGCGTGTCATCCGTGTGAAGAAAACATCATGAGTAAGGAAAAGAAAGCCGATTTCAACCGAGATTTTGCAGCGCTTCAGCAGTCGCTTTCCATGGTCCGTCTTTTCATATAATTCAATAACATCTAATATTTTCAGAGAATATATATTTGTTGTCCATGCAGTTAGCCTAGAGAAAACGAATATTAAAAAAAATGAATGGTGGAGGCAAGAAAACTCAAAAAAGATTACGTTCCGGTGACCGTCTATATAAAGGACCACTTGACCAAACCAAATAAACAACTTCTTTATGAAGTGAAACAAAAGAGATTAAGTTCGATTCGCGTCGGAGATTTGAGAAGCTGAAGGATCTTCCTCAAGCAAGATATTAGTGATATAATAAAAAAGATATAAGTTTGACATAATAAAAATTAATAAATTAAGTTTTTTTTTCACTCACTATTTTTCTCTTAATTAAACCCTTGCGGCCCGATTATAAAAAGTTTTGAATGTCGCCGCGAGTATGAAAATGTTGCCGACCCCTGCCCTATACTGTTGAATCTAGGATTACCGATTAGTGTTGATATGAGCTATGCAGGAAGTATGAGAAATTCGACATTGGCACCAATTATAATATATTTTAGAATTACATAAAAAATTATGAACTGCCTCAAGTTTCCTCAAAAAACAGGTTTTTTGAGGAAATTATCAAAAGATTAAATATTTAGCAAATCGCAGGGTAGTTCGATTTGCTCACTATTGAATATCACTATTACTTTTACTATGTTCCATTCACTTGTATTGCTGTGACAAACATCTCTAATGTATGAATTTGAGCCTCTCACTGAATCAGTAAATTCTCTAAATTCTCTCAACAGGCATTGCTTATTCATTCTCTATTAGAAGCTACACAACACAAACTGTGCGGCGAGTGCTTAAGTATAGAAAATATTGGCATGTTTCTTGGAAAAGGTGGACTTCTCATTTTGAAAAGCAGAATGGAGAAGGCCTTTGAAAGGAACATAGAAAGATTGGATCAAGAAAAAAGATGAATTGGTTCGATATGTGTGAAGCTGGGCAGTGTAAGATGGTGAGCAGTAACTGCTCTACTTCTTAAATCAGGACTGTTCAAAGCAGTGCCCGGGTCCTCATGTGGCCAGCCTGTGGGTTAGATTTTCACGAGCAAAAAAATAAAATAACAATTTAAATCGAATGCGCATTAGATATTTCAATTCTATCACTAATCACTAACCAACAATCTCGATGTTGATACTTTTATTTGGTGTTTTTATATCACTATATGTTGACGTGTTTCTCAAATATTAGATGTGTCCAAGAAGTTGTTGTCTTGTTCCAACGCGCATGCTCCGGGTGTTCACTGGGAACGTGAGCGCGCGACTAGTGCACAATTAGTGTTGTTCGTTTGTTCAGCTTTCGATGTTGTGTCGCTGCTACTCACCAAATTACTAGATACGCATTGTGATGCAATGCTCGGATAATTTTTTTTTCCTAATGCGGCCCTCGGATTACCTAACGTTGGATAGCCCTGTCTTATATGATTACAGGTAAGTGGAGGAATGGTAGTGCATGTAAAGCAGGCCAAGGACAATGAAAAGCATGCCATCAAAGAGGTAAAGCACTTGCATGTAATTGATAGATGTTAAAATTAAGACTACAATTGTTATATCACGAATCACTGATTTCATTCCATCACATAATAATTAATAAAGTCTTTATTGTTTTTGCTTCACACTTTAGGATTCGTAGTTAATATTTTGCTTTTTTAGTAATAAATGGAGATGTAACCAATCACTAATTACATTTCATATCTTGAATCTATATATTTTCTCTAGATAACGCCTGACACAGTCGAATGCCTTAAAATCGTCATATACATATATTTTTCAATTTATCTCAATATACACTGTTTTAAGAAATCTGAAAAAAAAAAAAAACATTCTTGTTTATTAAAACTGTGTCTCAGTAGTACAGTTCGTAAAAGGAGATAGCACTTATGCAACTTTCAAATAATTATCATTTCATTAACTTTGGGGAATTATTTTTAAAAATGTCAGATATATCCAAATCTCTACCATAACTTGATTCATAGTTAACTAAAATCATTCATTTGTTTCATTATTTTATCGTTCATTATTAATTAGTTCTGAGTCCTCGCGGTTAGCCTTGTGGCTATGCGCTTTGCAACCATATGCCTTTGGAAGAAATGTCCTACGTTCGATTATCGTGAGGGGCTTAATGATCTTCTTCAGGCATAGCCAAGTTAGCTGGTCTTGGGCGTGTACAGTAGAGTTTTCCTCGCGCAAGCAGGCAAACCGGCCCCTGAAAACAGGCTACAGTCAAAAATACATACTTGATCCCTCATTAGGGGGACTCAACCAGTCCTGGGGGGAGGGCGAATGAAGAACGCGGTGCACCCCACACGAATTAAAAAATAAGTAAATTGGTTCTGACGGACATTTTCCTTTGAATTCTATAGGTTTAGTTTTTTCTTGAGAGATTGGCATATTATATATATATATATATATTTTTTTTTTATTAAATTCAGTTTATATAAATTGTTTTGTAGATTGTTCTCAGTTGTTCATTATATCATTTGTCCATTAGCGAAGATTATGGTATCGAAAAAAAGATTATATATATTGTATTGTTATATTTATAATTAGTATATACAAATGATACAGGAGAAACGGAAAATCTGTGTCTGAGTCCTGTGCGTTCGTAGGTTTTGGTTCAGTTCTCGCCTCTTTTTATGCTTAATAGTTTATCACACTGGTTATACTGTAAGGTTGATTTAATAAATGTATATGTACCTTTAGTATATCAAGGTATATTTAAGAAAAAACAACTATGTATTCTTCGAAACAAAAAGGGAGAAATAATATCCGAAATGGATGATATAATACAAGAATGGATGAAATCTATAGAAATCTTTACTGATAACAGACAGAACCCAGAAAATACTCCTGAACATAAGGAAGGTCCATGCATTCTAAAGTATGTGCTGAACTCAGCTAAAAATGATAAAGCCTTTGGTCCTGATAGATTACCAGCAGAAATAGTAAAGACATTAGAGGATGACAACAGTATTCTAGTATTCATTCAGTATTCTAGGATTGCTGTAGTGCCGGCATAGTGTCGGTTCAGAGCATAGTCATTGCTTGCTGGTCAGTGGGCATCCTTGTGTAGCTCCATAGTAGTAGAAGGGGTGTCACTTTGAACAAGATCAAGATATGATAAGGGATCATAACGTCATTGTTTGATAAATCATTGACGTTATTGTGTGTGTGATGCGATGGGTGACATCAGGAGTTTGGTATGTTTTGAATTTTCTGGGAAACATATATGTCATTGGCGTCAGCTTGTTTGTTTTGTTCACGTATGGAATTATGGTGATGGTTAGAGATATGAGGTCGTGTTGTGATTGGTGGGGAAGTTTAAACCAAATAGGGGAAGGGTGAATGGGGAAATGCACGTCAGTGTCATGGATGTGTGTTGTTGAGATGTGGAAAAGTGATGCAATTTGTTAGTTGTAAATAAGTGACGTTATTGATTTGAATGGAAAAGGAAGATATATTAGTGGATAAGGATTCGTGCCATGATTGGTGGGACACTTTAAACCAAATAGGGTAGGGTGAATGTGGGAAGCGACGTCAGTATCCTGGATGTCTGTTGTTATTAGCTGTAGATAAGTGACTTACTTTGTTAGTTGTCAATAAGCGACGTTATAGTTTTGAATGGAAATGAAGATATATTAGTGGATAAGGATTTGTGGTGTGATTGGTGGAACACTTTAAACCAAGTAGGGTTAGGGTGAATGGGGGAAGCGATGACACTGTTGTGGAGGTGTGTTGTTGTGAGATGTAGATAAGTAAATGGTTTGAGTTTGGGATTGTGGCTGACGTTTAGAGATAAGGAATCGTGACGTGTGACGTTATGAGCTTGGAATTTTCTGGGAAACATATGCGTCAGTGACATCACGTGGTGTTTTGGTTTGCCTACGGCATTGTGGGTAATGTTTAGAGAAAAGATCGAGTATGTTATCCTTGGAATTTCCTAGGGTGACAAATATCCGACATTGACGTCACGTGGTGTTTGGTCTCTATATGTAGAAGCGCGACTTTTCCAATAAGTGTGTGATATTTCTTTCTGTTAATGACTATGGGAATTTAGTATAGAGTCAAGAGATGACTGCAGCATTTAGAAATTTTCTGAATAATTAATTATACAATGTCATTGGTGTCCCTTAAACACACACACACACACACAAACACACACGTTTTTCTTAATGTTATCTATACTACAATTCTAAACAGAATAACGGAGCAAAATAAATAAATAAAATAATTAATAAATAAAGTGCATGTGAGTTCACTGCGAGTTCAAAAATAAATAAATAAATAACAATATATATATATATATGTGTGTGTGTGATCTTACTTGACTCTTTTGATTACGCTTTACACAAGACAATCCAAACTTCACAGCTGACAAGTCTTAGCAGCAGTAATATAAACCAGGTCATTGATATTTTCCCTATGGATCTTGATTTTCACATGCAAAGAAAAAATCGTATTAATTCTTTTTCCTTATAGCTCCATTTCTAGAGATATGTAATCCTTATAATTTCCTAGGGTGACACCCATATCTTATTGACATCATTTTGTGTGATGTTTAGAGTATGGAATACATGAATTTCCCATATAGGTATTTCGTTCATTTTTTATAGTTATTACTCGCTTCTATTCACTAAATATGATATATAATACTGGATTTATTAGATCATGGTTTTGATGAAAACATTTATGTGTAATCGCCTACTGGTTTTGCAAGCTATGTCTGTCTAGCTTTATAAAGACAAGAAAGGTTATACTAATATTAAATGCAAAAACAACAGAATGCAGTAACGACTTAAAAACAGTTAAAACAAATTGGAGCACGTGAGATCAAATGCAAAAATGGTGAAAACTTAATAATTGTTATTACGGATCGTTTTATATTTTTTCGCGTAATTTAGTTCAGCTAAACTTAATGATTTTAATAGGTTTTTCCAAATGTCTTTTAATATTATTCCTTGGTTATTAATATTATTCGAACGAAGTTGTCTCCTGTCAATAGCACTACTGCAGCTTCTTTAAAGGTTTGACATCTGTAATCCTCTTCGATATATGGCATAGAGCTGTTGTCCCAATCTATTGAATGACCTGAAGTTGAGAAATGATGTGCCAACCTTGAGGTGTCTGTTCTATTATTATTTACATCTCCGACTTGTTTCTTCTTTCGGATTTCTAGGCTTCTTGAGGTCTGGCCTATATAAGTCTGTCCACTAGTATATGGTATGCTGTAAACACCTACGTGTTTGTAGAAAGCGATGCTATCCTTAAGGGATCTTAATAACTGTCGTGTAGTAATCCCATCCATCTATCCCAATGGCTTTAACAGGCCTTTAAGGCCCACAACCTTCCAAGCATGCTTGGATTTCGTAACCGAAATACGAGGATAGAATGGTCACTCCTGTGCCTCACGGTATTCTTGGGTGTAGAACCGTTTGTGTTCACGGGGCCTATTTGCCTGCTTGCGGGATGAAAAACACCAGATAAACTGGCGAAAAAAAACCCTACTGCCCGCGCCCAAGACCGGCTAACTTGGCTATGGCTGAGGAAGATCCTTCAGCTCCTCACGTCTCTGACGGGAATCGAACCTAGGACACTCCTTCCCCAGGCATATGGTTGCGAAGCGCAAAGCCACTAGGCTAACCGCGCGGACGTGGTGTAGTAATGGTAGGTTTAAAAACAACTCTGATGTTAAAAGGCTTCATAATTCTTGCTATTTTGGTGGAGACTGAACTTGCATAGGGTATGACGATAGATGATACCTACTGTGTCGCCAGAGACTGCTGTTGGAGGTTATTTCAATAGAGAATCTTATTATTTATATTTTGTGGATAACCATTTTGTGATTGAGTTTTGGATATAAGGGGAAAGCTCAGCAAGTACGCCTTTTTCTTCTGTGATGATATCTTTAACTGTGTTAAAGCATGTGTTCTTCAGCATGTGTATAATGCTAAGTTTCTGTGTATAATGATGGTGAGATGTTAAATGAAGGTTACGTCCAGTATCTGTTGGTTTATTATAGATAGTAAGTTTGATTTGTCCGTTATCTTGTTTTTAACTAGTATATCCAAAAATGGTAATTGATGGTTGTTTTCCAATTCCAATGTGAATTTAATTTTATGATGGACAGAGTTTATTTTTTGGAGGAACTCATGTAAAATATCTTCCTACTCTTTCCAGATAATGAACACTTCGTCAACATATCTCCACCAGACTGATGGCTTTGGATTTATTTTTATTAAGATGTCATTTTCTAATTTTTTCACGAACAGATTCGCACACGGTGGTGACAGGGGAATTCCCATGGCTAAGCCTTCTAGTTGTTGATATGCTGTGTCATTTAATTTAAAGTAGTTTGACTTGAGGTAGTGGCGGAAGAGCTGCATACTGTCATTTGGAAAATGATCTTGTATTATCTCAATGACTTCTTCAACTGGTACATTTTTCAACAAGGAGACTACATCCAGACTTGCCGAAATGTATGTGTTGGATATATTAATGTTTTTAAATTTGTCAACGAAGTGTTGAGAATTCTTTATGTATGAAGCTGATTTCCTGATGTTTTTTTTTTAAATAGGCTAGCGAGATGTTTGGCTGGTAGGTGTGTAGGAGAGTGTCTGCCATCTACGATCTGGCAGAGTGAGACCTCATCTTTATATACTTTGGGTACACCATATATGCATGGGGTTAATGGATGTAAAGATTTTAATTTTCTTTGTAAAGGGTGAGGCCATCTAGTTGTATTGCGAATCAAACGATTGGTCTCGTCGTGGTTTTTCATGGTTTGATCTTTATCTAATATTCGATATGTTGACCGATCAGAGAGTAAAGTACCGATCTTTGTGATATAATCCTTGGTATTCATGATGACTGTGGAGTTTCCTTTGTCTGCCTTAATTGCAATAATGTCTTTGTTTCTTTTTAAGTTCAAAATTGCTTTCTTTATCAGAGGGTGTGATATTCTATTTCGGTAATTTTACTGTAGAGAGGATGATTTTACTTTTAAATCTTATTTCATTTGCTATTGTCTCTGAGAGTGGAGAAAGACCTTTCTCAATATTACATATTAAGTCAATTTTGGGGTTATGATTAGGAGCAATAGAAAAGTTAATCCTTTTTTTTTTAATTTCTGATTCTTGTTTTGAAAGACTGTAGTCCGAAAGGTTAAAAATATCCTTATCATCCTGGAGAGTTCGGCTAGAGTTGTATTTTTTTTCCTATAGAGTTCATCAAATTTTTTAATTTGAGATACTTTACTAGACTGAAAGGGTTTGTTGTAGCTATTGTCTATCATATGGTCAATTATATTCCAAGATGGATTGTCTTTGCAATTTTTAGGTACCTTGCATGAGTTCCTCCAAAAAATAAACCCTCCATTATAAAATTAAATTCATACTGGAATTGGAAAACACCCATCAATTACCATTTTTGGATATAGTAGTTAAAAAACAAGATAATGGACAAATCAAACTTACTATTTATCGTAAAGCTACAGATACTGGACGTAATCTTCATTTTACATCTCACCGTCACTGTGCACAGAAACTTAGCATTATACACATGTTAAAAAAATAGAGTTAAAAATATCATCACAGAAGAAAAAAAAGATGTGCTTGCTGAGCTTTCCCTTATATCCAAAATTCTATCACAAAATGGTTATCCACGAAATATAATTAATAAGGTTTTCTATAGAAATAACCTCCAGCAACAGTCTCTAGCAGCACAGTGCATATCATCCATCATCATACCGAATGCAGGTTCAGTCTCCACTAATATAGCAAGAATTATGAAACCTTTTAACATCAGAGTTGTTTTTAAACCTACCATTACTACACGACAGTTATTAAGATCCCTAACAACATGGTATGCTGCAAACACAGAGGTGTTTACAGCATACAATTTACATGTGGACAGACTTACATAGGCCAGACCTCACCAAGCTTAGAAATCCGAAAGAAGGAACGTGTCGGAGATGTAAATAATAATAGAACAGACACCTCAGGCTTGACACAGCTTTTCTCAACTTCAAACCATTCAATAGTTTGGGACATCAGCTCTGTGCCATATATCAAAGAGGATTACAGATGTCAAACCTTTGAAGAAGCTGTAGTAGTCCTATGGACAATCCCAATCTAAACCAAAGCATAATATTAAAAGACATTTGGAAAAACCTATTAAATTCATTAAGTTTAGCAGAACTAAATTATGTGGAAAATTATAAAACGAGACAATAACAATGATTAAGTTTCACGCTTTATGCGTTTGATGTCACGTGCTCCAATTTGTTTTAACTGTTTTTAAGTTGTTACTGCATTCTTGTTTTTGCATTTAATATTAGTATAACATTTCTCGTCTTGATAAAGCTAGACAGACACAGTTAGCTAAACTGATCAGCGATTATATATAAATGTTTTCTTCAAAACCATGGTCTAATAAATCCAATATTATATATATGATATTTAGGAATTTCGTTCCTTTTTTCTGACTATGGGATTTTAAGCTTAGTCACTTTCTAAATAAGTAATTATATTCTGTCATTGATGTTTCATGGTGTTGTTCAAAGGGTATGTTGGTAACTGTGGGAAAGCAAAAGTGTTTCCCACAGTTGCGGAGGTGTCTTTTGACACTTTTCTCTGAAAGTGTATTAATTTGTGATCGTGCAAATTGTTAATGTAGTGTAATTAAGGGTTATTATCATTTTTATTTTTAAACCAATTTTCTGCTGATAATTCGTATTTTCCCCCACTGCAGATTTTTTATTTTCTTTTTGTTCATTGTTTTTACATTGCTTCTTTTATGAGAATAAACAAATAAATAGTTATTTATTATTATTTCAGTGAATATTAGCTCTGGCATTATACATTATCTTAATTTCTGTTACAAACTTTCAATCATTTAGAACCTTACACTATAGTGTTATCGCTCTTTTCTGGTTTTTAGCAGCGGCTGTCTGTGACAAATGGTCACTTCAAATGACACATGTTCACTTCACGTGAGACATGCATACTAAAGAGGCAGTTCTTGTTTTCGAGTAGATGTAATTTGTTTACATTAGCTTAGCTACCAAGGTTTGGAATTTTCATATGAGTGGTGAGAACTATCGTTTATGGATGTCACGTGTTCTCGTTATTGCTTTTCCATTGGTTATGACTCTTTTTAAATACACTCTTACAGTTTTGGAGATTCGTCATTGTGTTTTGGAATATCTATTTTTGCATTCAGAATTTATTTCCAAGATAAGCCATTCTGAAGATATAGTAAATTATTGTATAACTTACTATAACTTACAATAAGTTATTGTATTATAAACAACGAACATAACAATGGTCGTTGTTTGTATTAATATCAGGTCAGATTTTTATTTTAATTTGAAATGATCAATGTTCATATATTTTGGTAACAGGAATTCAATTTCTAATACTGAATAGTTTTTCGTAAAACTAATCATAGGGTCCATACATTAGAGACTACATTAGCAAATGTTTTGTTAAAATTACTAATATAAGGTTATTTGGCAATGGAAAACAATCCTGTTCATGGAAATATTTCCAACTGTTTTCTGTTAAGTTCAATGCCCAAAAGGCGTTATATTTTTTGCTTGTTTAGGGGAATTGGGGAAAAATTTTGAGTGTGTGTGTTTAGTAAAATTGTGTTAGAGATACGATTGCATAGTGCTGAAGTTGCAAAATCACCTTATGATGAGTAACATTTATTAATTTCTAAAGGAGATATCGGAAATCTAGTAAGTATTTTTTTAAATTTCACTCATCTGTAATTCACTATTGATGCTGACAGGAATGTCTCTAATCGATTTCCCTGATTGTAGAGTTTAGTTCACAGATGCATCTGCAAGTTAAAATGAACAATGCATAGGTCATGGTATTAGAAATCATATTACTGTCTCTGGTGTTGAAGGAGGAATTCGTGACCTTCCCCTCAATTTTTACATCCAGATTCTGGATGTGAAAATAAAGTCTGTTATTCTTCTACTGAATGCTCACTCTACAGGCATTTTTATACTGTTTCAGTGGGTTGGTCACGGTTCTCTCTCAAATATCAAACTTGTCGAATGGAGTACCAAATTAGATTTCATTACTTTGAACTCGCTTAGTGAGATCATTCTTCGTTTTTCAAGTTTAGGAACTTTTACTCACATTTGGTTGGGTGTTTGTGCATCCAGTTTAGAAAGCAATATTAACTTACCCTTCATGTTGCTTTCTGAATTAACTATCAAAGGATAGTGGATGCATTTTATGCTGTCATCCAATCGAAATGTGAGATTCATTTGGTAAATATTCTTGTAGATGTAGTACTTATCAATATGATTAACAATGGTGGTGGAAGAACAAATGTGAAATGAAGAATGCTACTTAGCCTGGATGAATTTGTGAAAATAAAAAAAGCTCTTGTGGAAATTACCAACAAAGACAATCTTTGCATGGCCAGAGAACTTATTCTGGGTGTTTCTGCACAAACTGATGATGCCAAAATATACAGACAAGTGCTGATAGATTGTAAAATTATACAAACAAAGAGGGCTTTAACTCTTCACAAAATTGCAGGATTTCAGCTCACTTCTTGTGGTATTCCAGAAGCAAGTCTCTTTCAAAAGCATTTCACTCCAGAATACCAAATCATAATTTTCTCAGCAGATGCAGATTTTTCTGTGGTGTTTGGCAAGTAGACAGATCTCTTTTTTATATTGCAAGTTTCAATATGATTTTGTGCATAGTGTACCAGGTCTGTTTGTGGGAAACTATTATTTTTCCAATTGTTTGAAAACATTCAGCAACTCTCTCAAAATGCAAATAAATATATGTATAAATGTATGCATTTGCTGTCACACAAATCTAGACATAGTGTGCAGAACCCTCTTTTGTGCAAGTCATGGAATATATTTTTCTACGGCAACGAATGTCTGAATTTGCACATACAAAATAATATTTGTCCAAAAATCCATTCTGCGAGCAATGCTTGGCTACATTCTCGATAGCTAAAAGCCACATCTATCCACCTAAAAATTACTGTCGGCACTGCAAATTAGAACACCCAAAATAGAAATGTTCTGTGCGAAAGTCAGAGGGCTCAAATAAGCAGGTTTCTATGATCTATTTTGATACAGAATCTATTGCTAAAAATCATCATCTTGTTCCAGTATTATGTATAGCTCTGGTAGTCACAAACGTGAGTTCCAGGGTTAAAATTGTGTAGTTCAGTTTCTATGAGTTGTTTTCTGTCAAGAATATGATGAAATGGGACAAGATATGCAGGATCCTTTGGACTGCCAAACCAAAATACCAAAATCTCCATTTTATTGCACACAATTTTGTTGGTTTTGATGGGTATTTCATTTTGGAATATCTTTTTCCAAATCATTTCCAGCCCCATGTAGTTTTTGATGGATCGAAGATACTTGCTATCTGTTATGACCCATTCAGCATCATATTTCTTGAGAGTTTTTCATACATTAGTGTAACTCTGAGGAAACTCCCAGCTATCTTCGATCTGCCAGAAATCCGTAAGGGTTTCTTTCCTCATGTTATCTGCTGTTTCACACATCTTATCTGCTGGTTTATCATGGAGTCATCCCTGGAAAATCATATTTCCAGCAGGAATTTATGAACAAAGAAACTCATAATGAGTTCGAGGCTTGGTACTAGAATCAGCTGGACACTGAGTACTCTCTGAAAGCAGAACTATTGGCTTATACGGAAGACAATGTGCATGACAGCTACAATAATTTTTGCACTCTCTTCATACAGCTCACCCAGGTTGATCCCTTTCTCCATGACATTACAATTGCAGGAGTATGTTTGAGAGTATTTTTCCAGAACTTTTTAAAACCTAACACTTTGGCCATACTAGCGGCTTGGGGTTACAGGGGGACAAACATGCAAAGTTGAAAGGCTTTGGCTTGGCTCAAACGGCAAGAACAACAGAACATAGCCATACAACTTGCATGATCTGTGGGCAAGGAGGTGTGCATTGGACCTTATTTTGAAGATGGGAAAAGTGGAAAATTTTATATGAATTCTATGGCCGTTTCCACAATGGATGTCAGCAATGCTATAGACCAAATACTTTCCAACCATACAAAACACAAACATGATTACTCTTTTTGAGCAAACGGAAGATCGCGAAAAGTATTTTCATAGCAAAGGATTCGATATGATCAAAATTTCAGAATGCCAATTTAATACAGAAATCTCGGAAAACTCAGCCATGAAGAACTTTATTTCTGCTCTTAAAATTCCTTATCCCATTTTACACATAGTACATTACATGGTGGTAGAACTTACTATTAAAAAATGTATTACAAAACTCAGTCAGAAGTTATTCGCTATTTGAACTTCAATAGCCGTTATCCATGGGTAATGAAATACCAAGTATTTCCTATGGGATATCCCAACATTTTTTTCAAAAATTTCGACTATTCTCCTGGGGTATACTTTGGTATTTGCCATGCAAAAGAGGAAGCACCTGTCAAACTCTTTCTACTGATTTTACCCATCACAGTGAACGAAAAATTAATCTTCCCCCTCTGTGTGGGGTGATTGCTTCTGAAATAACCCCATTGTGTTCTCATACAGACCATTCTTTTACAGGTTTTTGGTGCACTCCAGAATTAGATTTTGCCCATGCTCACAGTTATAAAATTTTAGAATTTTATGAGGTGTGGCATTTTTCTAAAATAATTGAAGGTGAAGAAAACTGCTTTGCTCACTACATTGATATCTGTCTGGAGGTGAAACAGGAAGCATCTGGATGGCCAAAAGGAAAAATCCGACAAGATTATCTGGATGAGTTTTTGATAAGGGAAGGCATTATGTTAAATAGTGAACACATTAGTAAAAACCCTAGTAAACGTTTGCTTGCTAACCTTTTTTGAATTCCCTATGGGGAAGGCTTGGAATGAGAATGTTAAGAACTCAAACCCAGGCAGTTTCCTCTTATTAAGACTTCACAGAACATTTTTTAGATAAGAGTAAAGTAATAATTCAAGGACTGCCTCGAGCGGCAAAAGCTCTATTTATACCACTGCCCAGAATCATTCCTGTCAACCATCAAGATCTGCCAGTAGCAGTAAGGAAAATTCTTCCAGTCCACTCCCCATGTTCAGGAGAGCTCGAAGAACCAATACCAATTTCATCTTTTTATTTCTTTAAAAACTGCATGGGGATAAGGAACTGGTGTGGAAAAAATGGTAAGTGAAAAAAAAATTTTTTTTTTAATTATTTTTTATTTTCAGTAAATGATCTGTCACAGAATAAGTGATAACAACAATATCATTTAACCACAAATCATTAGAATAACATTTGCTAATAACATTTTACATTGAAAGACCAGGACATCTCAATATTAAAAAAGATACACAGTGCAAACCACATCTGTCATATTCCTTAGCTTGTACAGGTAAACTATTATAATGCCATATACTAGTTTTGATATTCAAAAAGTTAACAATATTGCTTTTGGGTGGATGACCGAAGCTATCGAAAAAATTGCCGTGTTTGTCTTTAATATAGATAGCTTACCAATGTTTTCCTCACAACCTGGTCGGACATGTGTTTTCATGACTAACATTTACTATTGTTGTCTGATCAGATGTTGTGACAATTCATCACGACCACCAACTTCTAAACCCACTTTTCTTGTGGTGGGTTCGAACTCTAGTATTCTTACTAATTGTCCAGGGTTCATAGTCCAGTAACACATAACGATCCTTTGTTACGGATAACATACACTCAAATTCTGCATAAAGAACCACTATGAAGCTTTCAGGAAGAGTTTGAGCAAATTTAACTCCGAGGCGCACACTTCCTCTTCTTAACAGGCTGACATGGGGGCAACTGCATTTTGACTGGCGATAACTCAGATCTATAGAGATTGTTTCCCTTTATGTATGCATCATAAGACATGTCATTACGACAGTCTCTGTTCCATTTGCCTAGCATTGTGAACAGTGACATGTAACATCTGTTGTAATGCCTTTCTTTGAAGTTCAGAGTCAATGGTTATGAGGGATAATGAATACTGTCAGCTGTCACCACAAGAAAATTCAGATTGTAATGATGAAAATAAAATGCATTTCTGCTGAAAGTGCCATTAAATCCATCACTAGCGACCAGTCCAATAATTAATCTAGATCATATTTCACCTAGATACAGTTTGTCTTGTGTGGCATCTGACATACCTTTGGGAATCGAAAAATAAGACACTTGCACTTGATTGATGGGATATACCATGTTTGACATGTCTAACAAAGACAGGTGAGCCAGTTGAATATTTGGGTTTATTTTGACTTTGTGGACAAAACGTATAGCCACTTCAATTTGCACTTTAGCCTTAGCATCAGCATTTGCACTCAATAAACAAAATTCGGGAGAACTGCGAACCAAACGAACACGAACAGTAATGTTGTAGATCAAGTACCAGGCTTGATGCAAGATGTCAGCGTGTATTTGTCCACGCATTTCGAAACATTTCTATTGGTCAATTCGAGCTTGTCGTCTATGCATCCCACATTCACTTTTGGTAAACATATTACTAACACCAGCTACATTATCTTAAACATATTGTTCATTTGTCAGTTGATCTCTGTCATAATTTTGCAAGTTTTCAATATTAGCCCTATAAGGATAAGTGTCTGATGCCACATTCATCAGTTTATCTTGGAGAAAAAAGTCAACTGGACTGAACACGGAATGGGAAAATATTTCACGACACCAACTGAAGTATCTTCAATAGGTTCGCCATCACTGTCAGTATAAGGATAAGTGTTTGATGCCACATTCACCTTTTATCTTAGAGAAAAAAGTCAACTTGACTGAATACAGTATGGGAAAAAGTGTTCATGACACCAACTGAAGAATCTCCAGTAGGTTTGGCATCATTGTCAGTGATGTGCACTCGAATGCATAGGTATGATTTTCTCAAATCCAAGTATTCTTCAGATGTACCTGTATGCAAAATTCCACAGGCCCTCCACTGTCAGAACTGGATATTGGTTGGTAGGTGACATAAGAACTTCTTTCCACACACTAGTTGAAACGAGGGTGGGAAAAAATATCTAACTCAGAAATCATATCCTCAGCAAAAGCTGTCATCTTGCTTGCGGTTTTTAGTGTTCGTTTTCTGCTTCTTGCTTCCTTGACCTCTCTGAATTAATCGGCTCTGAGCTTTTTCAGCAGTGGTTTTCCCAGCTTCTGATGTTTTGTTTATAAAGGCTCAACCTACATGTATCCCTTCCAATACATCTCCTGTCATTTTCTGACCGGCTTTGAAGGCTTGACGACCGACAAATTGAGCTGCAGATTTTAAAAGCGGACTTAAAGAAGGAGAAGACACTTCTACAAATTCTACCTAATCCGTTCCCACTTTTTACTGGGGGCCCCGTAAATACTTAAGCTCCACCTGCCGGCAGTATGTAATAATGAGATAATCAGTTATCCTTCACTTGTCGGAAGTGTAATTTAATTATTGACTTTCCGCCACGAAACTAAAACAATTCGCCGCTTTCAGAACGAATTTCAATGCTGATTGACTGAAATGCTTGTTTTCGTACCGGATAATAATCATAGTGAGCAAAAACCAAGGAACACATGGTGCTGCACTCAACAACTCGTAACAATGGTGCACATGTATCACCAACTATCTGTTCTTGGATTAAATCAGAATAAATAAAATATGCGGCTACATCCCTCTTTATATCAACTGGATATTTCCCAGTGATAGTGCCTTTCAATTTAACACCAATCTGATTAAAATCCAGATTCAAAACCCAGATTCAAACCCGGGTTTGAGACTCCTTTCGAACAACAGGTTATAATCTTTTGGGACTGTCAGATAAATGGTGTTGTTTTGGTTCTGTTTTCCAGTAATCAGAGAATTCACATCATACGCTGCTTGAAGAAGTTCAGAGGGTGAATTATAACTGCAATGGGAAATGTTGTACACTTTGTAAAATCCTTCTATAGACTTTTCGAAAACATTATTTCCTGTGATCTTGTTGTTGTTGATAGTGTTGACTTCCGATGCAACTCCAGTTATCATATGAAACTTATCGTAACCGTAATCGATGTTATTAAATTCTGAAGCCTTCCTTTCAGTTTGCGCTGCTTAATTACTCTTTAGAGTTAGACAAGGATGTTTACTTTCTCCTCACGTGTTTAGTTTATATGCAGAGGACATCATGCATGAAGCATTGGATGAGCTCAAGACAGGAATTACGATAAGAGGTAGATTGATCAGTAATATGAGGTACGCTGATGATACAGTACTCCTTTGTAATGACATGGAAGAACTAGGACTAATTCTTGATAAAGTTAACAAGATCAGTAATTACAGAGGAATTCAACTCAATTCTAGCAAGACAAAGGTCATGGTTCTCAAAGGAAAAACAAACAAAGAAGCTCTTGAGAAACAAATGTATCTTAATGGAGAAAGAATTGAGGAAGTCGGCAAGTTTGAGTACCTGGGATCCATTATTAATGTGAAGAATTGCTATTCAGAAGATGTCAGAAAAAGGTTAGGAATGGCTAAAACAACAGTCAGAGACCTGTCTAAAATCTGGAAGAATGGATCTATCTCCATGGGAACAAAGTTGAGGATTTTAGATGCAGTTGTTTTTCCAACAGCGACTTATGGATGCGAGATTTGGAACCTAAAGAAATCAGATAAGAAACGGATATCTGCTTTTGAGATGTGGTGTTACAGAAGGCTGTTGAGGATATCATATATTTAAAGGCGTACAAATGAATGGGTGTTAGAAAAGATTAGTAGAACTTTAAGGCTCCTTAAGGATATTGACAGAAGAAAGTTAAAATATTTTGGACACATTGAAAGAATGGAAGGAGGACTTCTCAGAACAGTAATAGAAGGTAAAGTTCCTGGAAAAAGAGGCAGGGGTAGACCATCAATGAGATGGATGGATGGCGTGTGTGGAGTGATTGATCTTCAGAGAGTCGAGGCTGCCAGAAGGGCAAACAACAGAACTACATGGCGAGGCCTGGTGTGGCACATCACCGAGCATCGGAGTGACCATACGGCATCTGTAGATGCCCATTGAACACAGAACAAGAATTACTCTTTCGATTAGATACACGTCTTCCGGAAGTTCGTTGATTATATCAGCCTTTTGCAGTTAGGGTTCATAGAAAGTTCCCTCCACTAACTCTGCATCCCGATCATGAACTCTATATACTACAGGGTTTCTATTAATAACCTGAGCAATAATGAACAATTCTCATGTCCAGTTACCCCCAAACCCTTTTCTAAATTTGTGGCTATCATAACTTAAAACCGCAACATCACCTACGTGACATTTTGGTTTGGTAGCCTCCTCTTGGTTTCCGAAAAAATATTTCCAAATACGATCCTCATTGTGAAGGTTAACTTCCGAAGGAGCCATAACGATAGTGCGGTGTGGTGTGAGGTTATAAGTATGTACAAGGGTGGGCAAAACTTTCGTATAACGTTTACTTTTATTATACGTCATCCATCTGAAGATCTTCGTTTTCGATGTTCTGATAAATTTGTCTGCAATGGGTGCTTTCATTTCGCTCCTGGTCATGTAGAAATGAATATTATGGATCTTAAACAATGCACTAACTTTCTTGTTGAAATCTCTTTTCTTTGATTTGTGTATCATGACACTTCTTTAAAAATAGACTCGAAAGCATTAACTACACCGTCTGGTGATTTTTCTATAGTGTTCGAACCTACATAAAGCGGGAAAAACCATCAAATTGTGTAAAAGTGTCGGGACTTTGATTTGATTGCGTTTAAACTTTCTTCTAATGGGTTTATGTCTCACATAAGTAGGTTGTGTTGCTAACCAACTTTTCAAAGTTTCATGTCGCAAATTTTTATGTTTCTGTAAAGCTTTGATATATGCACGTGAAAATAAAGAACCTTCGCAAGAGCGGCAGATGCTTGCTTTTATAGCAGTGCTGTTTACATTAGTTTACTTGGAAATTTCCATACTTGTATGAGAAGCAGTATAAAAATAAGCCAATCGCACCTCTCATCAGAGAAATGTTACGACAAGAAAAACACCACAGACAGTGGTGATATATGTAAATTCCTATTTCTGTATGTTAGATTCAAAAAGATTTTTATACTTGTTCTGTTATTACAATTTTAAGTCTCTGTAATTTTTTATATACTTCTTAGATTGTGATACCTGAGGATATTGATCAAAAGATGACAAAATATATTTAAAAAGATACTACTAGTAAACTAGTAGTATCCTTTTAAATATATCTTGTCATCTTTTTATCTCTCGGTAACAGTCATTAAAGCTTTTTTATAAAATTCCAACCGAGTAAAAATGAATTCTGAAAAAAAAAAAATATATATATAAAAGTTTTATATATAAAAATATATATAAAAAATCATAATATATCATAATATATATATATATATATATATTATGATTGTTCATTTTAAAGTTAAAAAATTAATTACATTTATATCTCCTCCAGAGATTCTTATTAAAAATAAAAACACCTTGCAGCAACTTCTATAGGTAAAGTTAATAAGTCTCTGTATTACTAAAACCTTGGTATTTCGGGTTTAGCTACTCACTGAGGAGACCTCAAAAAAGGTTGAAATCGGTCTGGGTAGTGACCCCACCCATAATGTATTGCAGTATACATCTTTTAGTGAGATGTGCTTTACATTATGGGAAAATACTAAGAATAGTGATCAGAGCTTTACCCACATTTACAATGAGTTGCCCTGGTGTTGTACTATCTTTAGACTTGAACTATGTTTCGGGCGCAAACTTAATTGTTTGCATACTTGTGGGATTAGGAATTAAATAACCAACCTTATAAAATTACTTGGTAACCTCGGAGTTGTGATATGTTCATTTTTATATAAACTTACTAAAAATCCGAGAATTATAACAAATCGAGATTTATTGGATACGCAACGTGTTTCGTCGGGATCGACTTCATCAGGCGTTAAGAACATAGAAAGATATTAAAAGATACTGAAAAAAAAACATTGAGACACTCTAAAGTTATACAAATATAAAGTTATGATATTCGACGGTAAAGTACAGTTTTTATGAACTTGTGCTATAGTCCGTGTTAACGTTCTGTTGTTGTACACTTGTGCGTGTGTGGAACCACGCGATCTCCAGTATCTGATAGTAGAGCTGAAAGAGTCAGGCAAATTATAGCTGAGATTATTGTTCATATGAAGAGGGTCCAAGGTAATATATATATATATATATATATATATATAAATTCAATTAAAAATTCGAATAAATATGAAATTCCTGGTGAGATGAATGTTTTATACTACATTTCAGGACTGTTTTCATAATTGTTATGTTGAAAGACAATTAGAGAAGGAACCAGATTGCAGGATCAATGAAAGGTATTGGCCATACACTGACCTAAGAGGCAATCAAAGCGGTAAGTTATTATGAGAAATTATTCTCATATTGAAAACATAAGAATTCTAGTTTAATTAGGATTTAAACAAGGGAAAAAATTCTTTTTTTTTTTCATTTTTCCTTATGTTTTAATATACATTCGTCTCAGAATCTATCCGAGAGGAATACTGTCGGTATCACTTATCTCACCAAAAACTTCTTGAATGTAGTCCTGTGGAAAAAGAATTACAAAACGCTAGTCTTAATATACAATTCTTACACAACATCTAGTTCTGTAATATAAGAATCGCATATTAAAATAGAATTCGAAGTTACTAATGGTGTAAATTTTTCATGTTCCACAAAATCATGTATTACTGAGGGTAAATATGAGGAATTTAATAATAATTGTCTTAGGATTCACTCAGTACATAATACCAAGGAAAGCCAACCCCCTATAAAATAATGGTACCAAATGAGAATTATATGCATGAAGGTGCGAGAGAGAGAGAGAGAGTTACAGCATACATTACTATAAAACAAGAAGACAAGAACATTGGGAAATAGAATTCTCAGTTATGATTCTCAACCAGAATTTCTGCTAAGGCGGACTAAACAACCCAAATATCGATTAAAAGTTTGTTCATCCTAACCATAGTGTATTAATTCAACTAAAAGGTTTCTTACTCATCCTGCATATTTTGTGTTAGGTGTTTTGTTTAATATCAATCCCACAGAAGGGTAGATAAATTATGGAAAGTTAGTACTGCGAGCAGGAATCGAGTTAGTTAATCGAAATTGTCGTTCCAGACATTTGAACTTCTAAAAGCTATGTCGTCTGAGTTCCAGAAAATGAGATGAGAGTTCGATCTCTGAAAACAGTAATCGTTTTCTGCATAACATTTCGCATATTGGTTTTTCTGAACCAACATATTCTACAAGATTATCATAATAACGTCATATTACCATCCTGCTATTAACAATTGTTGGTCACCCTAACCTTCAATGAGTATCTCTGCTGCTGTGTTATAACGGCCTTGATTCGAATGTCTTCAGTAATGCTAGGAACCATTTTACCGCCTTTTCAGCTGAAGGTGACTTATTCGTTCTGATATATGGTGATGAAATGGTTTGCCTCAATGAAACCAACAAGCGGGCAGTGAAGATAAATAATATACCGAACCATGTGTAATCAATTGCCTCTTTCTGAACTTATAAGTGATAGCAATTTGAATGGAAGCAGTGATCTGAATAAAAATGCTAAAATCGTACATGTTTTCATCCCGCAAAAGAGAGGCAAAACATTGTTTTCTCTCCCTTTTTTGATTTTAATGTTCATTTTATTTCTTCACCTTCTGCTAGTGCAATTCGTCAGATACAAATCACAGTGATTTACTAATATGCTTGCTAAGGATTCGTTATTTTTATTCTTATACGTGAAGGTTTGGTAAAATTATTTAAATTATTTTCATTTGTAAACATTTCGATTAATTTTTGTAAGCGTAAAATGCTGTCTCGTCTACAGAGGGACGGAGAGAAAGAGAGAGAGAGAATATCTGAGACAAAGACAGAAAGATAACTGATAGAGAGAAAGGCTGAATCTAAGACTGAAAGAGAGGAGGAGAGACAAAGGGAAAGAGTGAGAGGATGAAATTTAATTGTAGGGACAGAACACCCCTATGTGTATATTTCATAAGAAAACAAAATTCCTTCTGTAAATCTAGTATAGATCTCTCTCTCTCTCTCTCAGGGATGTGTGAATAAAGTACAGGCAAAAGTGATAGTAGGGGAAAGAATGGAAAGAAGCAGAGTATGTATCACGCTCGCATGGAGAGAAAGAGAGAGAGAGAGAGAAGGTGAAAAAGGGAAGGAGCAGCACATTGCAAAAATCGGAAGTGCAAAAGGAGAAGCAAATATCTACAGAAGTATTACTCTCACAACTAATCGGTGTATTCAGCTGTCGAAGGACAGTGATATCGTCTAGCTTGGTTGTACACGGGAACCATTCTGTGAAGTGTTGAGAGAAATAAACTGTTCAACTCCCACTGTGTAACTTATACGAGAAACTTGAAACTGCGATGTAACTTATAACTCGTATTCCTAAAGCCTATAATTATACATAGCCGAAATCATTCTCACCTAAGAACTCATCTTTCTTAGTGGATCAGCATTGTGTGTGTGTGTGTGTGTGTGTGTGTGTGTACATATTTGCATACAACTATACGTTTGTGTACACATACGTGTCTAAATAAACGTACAGTTGATTAATTCTGTGGGATAAAACTTTCAGTATTTTACGCAATTTTATTAGTTAGAGGAGGCAATTAAGCTAATATTAATTACCTTAGACTGACAAAAGGGCAGATTATTTTCAAAATCATTAAGCCAAATAATAATTATGTAGACTTCTGACCAATAATTATAAATTATAAAAGCATATGCCTGGGTTTATTCCATCACAATAATATAAAAAGGAAAACCCACTCGTCTCTACTCTGATACTTGTGAATTCTTTTTGGTTAGGATCTACAAAAAATACAATTATTTTCATGAGGTTACGACTACATAAACGCTGTGTGTTTCCTTTCATAAATTATCTAGACATTTCGTGTTATGTTACTGAAAAATCTACAAATATTACGAATGATGTTCTCTTGTGTTATATTGTTTAAATATTGAATGTTAAGCACTGAGTTATACATTAAATTCAGAAATAGATTCAATGATGAGTATCAGAAGAGTTGGAGTATACCTTTTTCTTGTTCAAGTTCCGATATTTGAGAGAACATATGCACATTTTCTCTGCCTATTTGCTGATTATCAACAGCCGAACGCACTTTCGTCGTGAAGGGCTTTAATTTATGTGATTGTACCCTGAAATATGTCCATTTCTCTTCATTCCTTTTCTGCAAGGATTTCTAGCCACTGCTGAAATGTTTTGTTTGCTTCTTATAAGCTACACCCATTAATCGTTCTTTTAATTCTTATCTGTACTAATCGTTTCCAGTGTTTAACAGTTTGTTATATTATTCAATGTCAGGTTCAGTACCCCCCCCCCCCCAGAATACGTTGATATATCCTCCAGAATTAGTCAGAATTTCCTGTCCTGTTTCTTCGAAAATTATGAGAATGGCAATGTCTTAAATGTATTGCAGTCTGCTACAAAATCAAGTGGGGAATGGTGACAAATCCTTCTTGCTTTAGTCTATAATTCTGATCTAATTAATCTCACCTCAACTCATTTCACCTTCCTTTTACCCTCTTTAAACTTATGGTGTCGAGGCTTTATTAATCGTCGGATCTTAAACCGTTCACAGGATTAGTTGGTGAGCCCAACGCCCAGGGGTATCCTATGTCTGTAATGTTGAGTTCTCAAGGCCGGTTTGCCTGCTTTGCTGGACAAAAAATCCCAGGATAAACTGGGGAATAAAACCGTATGGTTCACGCCCAATACCGGCTAACTTGGATATGGCTGAGGAAGACCCTTCAACTTCTCAGGTCTCCGACGGGAATAACCTAGGACAATCCTTCCCAAGGCATATGGTTGCGAAGCGCAAAGCCACTAGGCTAACCGCGCGAACACCTAATTAATCATAGTAATTTACTGTTTGTTCACGTACTTCCGAAATCTGATTTTCTACCTGTTCAAAGAATGCCTGGATTAAATTGTCTTCAGCAAAATGAAGAAATCGCTAATGTAGGGTTCACCAGTTTCACAGGCTTCACCTGTCATAAGTTCGCTTAAACGAAATGTAACTGATTGAAATTTTGGCTATTTTCATTTTCTTCACCAATGGACAGGTTTTCCTTTTAGTTACTATCTTTCTAATTTCTCAGTCAATTGCTGAATGTTTGATCTCCATTGCCAATTTCTAAAGGTATGTAATACTATCGATCGCTCTTTTTGCACGTTGCTAAGACTCTGAATATGGGATTACACTTTTCACAGTAGTGACCAAAAGATGGTAGAAACAAAAAGTTCGTCTCCAGGTTAATTTTCCATGAGGTCTATTCCTGTTAAAATTTGGCAATAGATTGAGAAGGACTGAATGGTTAACATTCAATAATTTAATCTACCCAATATATATAACATGATAAGACTTTTTATGTAACATTTTTGTGTCACGTTTTTTGTCAAGTTATTTGAAGCGTTTTGAAATTCAGGGGGTACCCTGAGTATCGAATCTTCAAAATTCGAGTCATCAGAATTCAAGGAGAACTAGCCTACCAGTCCGGAACATGGGAGGTTGGGCGCCGTAGCCGCCAGTGGTGTGGATTCCCCTAGTAAAATATAAAATATAATGACTAGATTTTTTAATATTTATGGAATATTTAGAAACTGCCATTAGCATATCAAAAATTAACTTAACTCATTTGACAGTAGACTGTACTTTCTACAGAAATTACCGAGCTGCCCATTTAGACACACATGTAGACACACGATGAAATACTACACAGGTGAGTTATCTTACCAGACTACAATTTTAGGTAGGTTAGGTAGCACCTCCCACTACGTTTCGATGTGCGATAGATTACGTAAGTTCTCCCGAACAGTCCATAGAATTTACCCGGATTATTTGGACGTAAAAGGAGCTCTTAATTCTAGCTTTCTGCATATAACTCCATCTGACAACACTGATTGGTTAAGATACTATCATTCCGACGACTCCATTAACCCCTTTATCTTTTCTCATTTTGTTCTTCGTTATGTCGTGCATACTGATTGCGTTCTGTTCTTCGTGAGAAAGTAGAGGATGGAATCATCTGCATATCGCTGAAGTAAAATAGACGCGTCGAGGAGCCCGTTAGTAAAAGAATATTGAGAGAAAGAAGTGGGTAGTAAGAAGTAGGATACAAAAGATTGTGGGCGCACCATTTTAAACTTTGTGTCATTTTCGCATTTTGGAAGCAACGTAGGCAACTATAGAACATAACAAGTTATTCTATAGCTGCCTACGCTGCTTCCTAAATCGTGAAAATGTATTAGGAGGATGGTTACCTGTTTATTTCTTCCAGAACTTATGAAATTTTATCTCATTTATGATATATTTAATATTTTTGGAGGGTGGTGGGGGGGCTACAGAAATATAACTTCCGTCAGAAGCAGCATGCTTTGTGTTGGACAAGCATTTCAGCAGGCTGATACGCACAGGGCTTGAATAGAAAGTATGAGATACAACACGTAGACAATATTTCACAAAATAAGGATTTGTTGGTGTTTGAATTCAATTTGCGAAGTTCTCTGGAGGTTTTCCATAAGCGGTCTCTAGGTCTCTTCTTGTTGAGCGTTCTTCAACATGAAGAGAGACCTTGCTTAAGTAGATTACTAAAGAAGATGTCGCGGTTTTTACCAAACTCCGAGAAGTGTTTCTGATACAAGAGTCCGGCAGTATAAGAAGAGCTACTTCGGTGAAATTCGCAGTTCGATAATTTCAGTACGAAAGTACTTGGTACCGATTGTTGAGAAGTTGAATGTTCTGAAGTCGGTGATGTTTTATTGAGTTACATTAGGCTGTTAGTAATATTTTAGCATGAGATTCCATACTTCTTCGTAGAGCAAGGAATACCCGGACGTTGAGAGAGGTTAAGGCAGAAGTGCACGAAATGGCTCAGCGCCTAACTTGATTTTCCGGCTTAGATCGTTCTTTACAAATGCGCATAACTGCTTCTATTTATAAGGGAGAAATACAACCCTTCTCCTAACAGGTTTACTCTCCCCCAGCTTTACAACAAGAACTGGTCATGATTTCAATTCGTCAGTTTTATTGTCCATGAGCAAGTTCTGTTATTTTACTTTCATTGATCTTAAACGGATTACGAAAATATTTTCTTCTGTGTATTGCTTAGATTTTGTACTGATTGGGTCTTCTGTTTCTTGATCGATTAAACAAGGATCTTCGAGTTCCATGTATGCTTCGGTAGGGGAAGGATTGGTATCGCTCGTCCTCATTATAATTTTCCCCTCCTTTCTTTTTCTTCTCTTAAAGTTTTTGTTCCTCTTCTCTTATCGTTCAGTTTCTGTATACTAATTCGTGTCTTCTAGGGAAATGAAATTTTTGATGACAAATTCTCAATTTTGAAACGTTTAGATCGGAATTTCGTCTCCTTTCTTTACGTATTCTTCTGAAATCTATCTTCATAGTTGTTACTTGGCTTCCCGCAATTATAGGTTACGGTGTTATGTTTAGGATAATCAAATAAATTTAAATTTAATTAAAGGAAAATAAGGATTAAAACTTAATCATATTTTTAATAATCAATCAGTTATTTAGATTTACATCAATCACCAATTGGTATCTGTAAACTAAATTTGTAATGACTAACGAATATGATAAAAAACAATACAAAATCAATTACGTTTTAAGCAGCTAATGAAAATTAACACTCCTGTCCTGTGATTAACATGAATCAGTTGAATATTTAATCAGCTTATAAACATAACGATTTCGTAAGTTAACGGACATTTCCACTAGAATTTTTTATATATTTAAAAATCAGAGTTGCACATAAATATCGGGTATGCACAACATTTTAAATATGCAGGAAGGGATGCACGTAGATTTGATAGAAAACTGTCTAGTTTCATCTGATTCTGTATCATCAACCTCTTCATTATCATGAGGAAACTTACAAATTGAAGAATGTTTGCACCGAACTCTTTAAACCCCGTACTGAAGTATCTCCATTATTCGTATTGATTGCAACCCCTTTAGTTTCTTCGAGACATTAATCGGAATGTGTGCTGCCTAGGAGGGGAGAAACTCTGCTATGTGTGAAAATCGAAATTTCCTGCATTGCAGCTCCTTTTCGTATGAAATTGTTTGGTATCCCGTGTGCCAAAGCACCAAAAGTCTTTTCTGGATTAGAATTCAGCTTTCCTATACATACACAAAAAGCATTCCTTATTTTTTTTTCCAAATACCTGAGCACCGATGATCATATTAAATATTTTTTGAACAAAAGCAGCACATTTCAAAATTTTTATGCGAAATATTTAAATTCTCATAGTATTCTTTATACTACATAAAGATGTCTTTACTGTTTCTTCTGAACTCCGAAGGAACAGTAGAGCGACAAAACTGATCCATAAGACACTTTTCTGCTACCCCCCACAACAACAATCTGAGGAAATACGTTACAAATCTACCATTGCCATTCCTTATGCTGGGACAGTTTCTAAAAGGATTGCTACACTCCTCAAGCCACATGAAATACGAGTAACTTTTAAACCTTTAAAGAATATCCGCAACTTTTTAAGATCTCCGAAAGACAGTCACGCATTCTTCAAATACGCCGGTGTCTGTAATATCCCCTGTTCATGTGGATTAAATTACATTGGGCAGACCTCAAGAAATTTGGAAATAAGGAAAGGAGAACACTTAGGAGATGTAAACAACAACAACAGAGAACACAATTCTGGGTTAGCCCTTCATTTCTCCAGGACAAACCATACCATCGAATGGGAAAAAATCTCCATGCCCTATTTAGAGGAAAATGTCCGTTCCGGAAACATAAAAGAAGCCGTAACAGTCATCCGTTCTAAACACAACTTCAGTATAAACCAAGGATTAATTTCTAGCTGATATTTGGAAGAACCTCATGAGATCTTTAAGCACGCCAGAGTTAAATTTCGCTGCTAATTACAGAACGTTCCTGCATAACAACAGATGATATCACACGCTCCATGCGTTTCATGTACGCGTTCTTCTGTATTTGTAAAAAATCCAATTGGATTTCGATTCATTCCTTCATGAACAGTTTAAATTGTTTTGTATCTTTTTTATTCACCCTGAAGAAGCTAAACAGCTAAGTTGGCGAAACGTGTTGGCATATTTTACTTACTATCAATTACTAAAATCCTTCTGACAATATACAACCCAGGTTTATATCAATTTTTCTTATAATTTAGTGTTTTATTGTTTATAAGCCTGAAACGGTTTCTCTTTGACTGACACTCTGATCAGTAAGGAACGACTGCAAGATAAGTCAACATCTGAGATCATATATGAATTTCGGAAAGTCACCACGGTCGGTCCGGGACATTACAAAACGGTACGAATTCTTTTCCAACAACTTACGCATAGATGTCCCATGACGTAGAAAAGAACTGGCTTGGAGAGTAGCTTTCAGTAACCTTCAGTCAACTTTAAAATATGGAGGTTCCATAATATCTCGAACCCCCATTCCGTAATCTCTGCAGACGTATGGCAACTTTCCATTTATGTTTCTCCACATAACTTGGAGGGGGGTTGGAGGAGGCCGAGAGATGCACTTCGCATTCCTCTCATTTCACGGCTACAAATCATATATTTTCACTTCCCACGCCAGTTAACAACAAACAAAGAATACTTATTTTCGTAATAAACGACTTAAAAGATTAATCGTGGAAGGTAAGAAAGAGAAACTCCAATCAATAATCCTCTAGCGGTGTTCGAAGCAGAGAAAGAACCATCTTCTAGTTTTACGGCTCTGTACGACCAGAGACACAATTTTATTTGTCGACGATTATTTTATTTATGCTAAATTAATGATTTTTATTACTTAATTACTAATTAGTTTTAACAGCTATACTTACAACTAAAATAAATAAAATATAACAAAGCCGTTACATTTCCCTATCATACTATAATTCAGATTGTTAAAAATAAAACAATAAAAGGAATGGTATCGATTGCTTTATTGGTTATTGCTTATACTGTAGCGGCTGTGTCTTAGCAGTAGGTACCGCACAGTCAGTACACATTTGTGAAAACGTTTTTTTTTTTTTTTATTTTCTCTTCTACTTTTGCGTATGACTAAGGCCAACGACAAGGTTTTAGCATTCCGGTAATAATAATATTTCTGGGTTCCCTATCATATTAGGTTTTTTGTTTAACCCTTTTGAGCGTGTATAAAAACTAACAAACGTGATTCCGTTTTTACCCTAAAAAATGCTAAAATGTCTGATTCATCATTAGTTTTTTTAATCTGTTACACATTTATATCATTTGGGTCGTTATGGAAACCGTTGAAAACATATTTGTTGTATTCTTTATCTATGGTTAGTCTTGACTCAGTACAGTAAAGAGGGTATGAAGCGCTATTGGCAAATGTCTAAATTGCGTACAAGTTAGCTTGCTAAATGCTAATTTGCGTAAAAGTATAATATAATATAGCAGACTTTTATATCTATTTATTTTTATTTTTTAAATTTTTTACGTTTTGCGCTCCAAACCTAGGTGCGCCCATGGCGGACGCCTGTTTCGCCACGCCCTCGTTACGGCACTGTCTAGAGCAGGGGTGAGCAACCCTGGGCATGCGTGCCAAACGTCGCACCGCAACGACATTTTTTCCAGCACGCAACCCAGGACACACATTAAAAAATAATTACATAAATAAATAGATTTGAAACATCTTCACTGACTTGTATTTTAACTTAATATAATACACGTGTTTTAAGTACAGCGATACCAAATAAAAATACAATAAAGAAGCAAACCTTACCAACTGTTTTAGTAATAATATGTAATAAGAATATAAGAAACAAAGATCTTATTTCCAAGCCATCTACCCCCGATATACTGATGTACACATTTCGTCCAGTTCACTTGTTGCATCATTTCTCAGGCAGCCAGACGCTACGTGACTCAGTAGTAGGGGGGTCACTTCTGACAAGATCAAGATCAAGATAAGATAAGGAATCGTGACGTGATTGGGTGATGACGTCATTGTGTGCATGGCTTCATGGGTGTGGAATGTTTGGAATTTCCGTGTGGGCAAGTGTGTCACTGGCTTCTGTTGTTGTGTTTTGGTTCGCGTATGCGATTATGGGTGATGGTAGAGATAAGGATTCGTGTTGTGATTGGTGGTGGATGACGTCATTGTGTGCATGGCTTCATGGGTGTGGAATGTTTGGAATTTCCGTGTGGGCAAGTGTGTCACTGGCTTCTGTTGTTGTGTTTTGGTTCGCGTATGCGATTATGGGTGATGGTAGAGATAAGGATTCGTGTTGTGATTGGTGGTGCCATTCTGACAAGATGAAGATCAAGATAAGATAAGGAATGGTGAGGTGGGTGGGTGTTGTTTTCAGATGTAGAAAAGTGACGTCATTTGTTATTAGTAAATAAGTGACGTTGTTGTTTTGAATGGAAAGGATGATATTAGTGGATAAGGAATGGTGAGGTGGGTGTGTGTTGTTTTCAGATGTAGAAAAGTGACGTCATTTGTTATTAGTAAATAAGTGACGTTGTTGTTTTGAATGGAAAGGATGATATTAGTGGATAAGAAATCGTGTCGTGATTGGTGCTCACTTCTGACAAGATCAAGATCAAGATAAGATAAGGAATCGTGACGCGAATGTTTGTTGTTATTGAGTTTGGAATTTCGCTGGGCCCCTTCTGTCAGAAATATCACGTGGTGTGATGGGTGATATTTAGAGATAAGAATCGTGACGTTATGTCTTTGTGTGGTATTTTGGTTTGGGTATGGAATTGTGGGCTATGTTTTGAGATAAGATATCTTTGAATTTTCCCAGGGTGGCACACATCTGTCATTGTCGTCTATGGGAATTCTTAGAGTATGTCGTGATGGCGGGTGTGATTAGATTTTTCTGAATAATTAATTATATACTAATGTCACTCAAACATACGTTTTTTTTTTTTATTTATTATTTTATTTTATATAGATGTTTGTACTAATTTTCCAATACATTTGGGGTATTTGTTTCCTGTTAAAGGGTGGGAATTCTTAGAGTAAGTCGTGATAGCGGCAGCCTTTCGAGCTTTTCTGAATAATTAATTATATACTGATGTCACTCAACACACATACTTTTTTTTTTTTCCATACCTCATCTGTATTTTCTTCTATATACATATTCTAATCAAGTTCATATTTTATTCATAATTCATCCGGATATTTTGATTTGTCTAAAAGTAAGATAAGGAATCGTGACGCGAATGTTTGTTATGAGATGTAGATAAGTGACGTCATTTGTTAGTTGTAAATAAGTAACGTTATTGTTTTGAATGGAAAGGGAAATATATTAGTGTATAAGAAATCGTGACAAACATACAGTTTTTTTTCTTCTCTAGATGGTTGTACTAATTTTCCAACACATTTTGGGTATTTCTTTCCTGTTAAAGGGTGGGAATTCTTAGAGAAATTCGTGATGGCTCTCGTGTTTCGATCTTTTCTGAATAATTAATTATATACTTAAAGTACCTGTCCTTAAACACACACACACACATACACATTAGACATAAAAAATCGCTAATGTGTCAATGTTGATACTCTAATATATAACCTATGATTATTCTTATGGAAAAAAAAAACTATTCAGTATTAGAATTACGCTTACCAAACAACATGCGATCAGTTTTGTTTAAGTTAAAAAAGTACTTACAGCTTTCCAGATGACTCTTCGAAATTCGATTATTCCAAAATAGTTCAATTTAATATCCACAACACAAAAACCACAAAGAATGAAATTTCTGTAAATACTGTAACCTGAACTAGTTACTTCGTCCTTTAGATTATGGAGCATAGATGGTGAGGTTTCGTCATTGCAATATCCCCCAGCGAGCGCTTTTCTTCAAAGGGGATGACATGAGTCACATCCGTAAATTGGGAATTTATTTTCCAACACTGAATATTTCTCATTAAGTCTTTTACAGTAGGTTTTCTGAATATTCCAATTGTTGATTAACATGTATTCACAGAACACAAACACAAATCTGAAAAGAACATTTCACTTTTTCATTATAGCTTACTGTGGCTAACATATATTCACACCACAAAACACACAAAACATAGGAGTTGATAGATATTTCTGTAAATAACCAGAAAAGCTAGTGGACTACTTAATTTACTTTAGTATCCGTTTGGTTCTCTGTATTAATCTTTCCCACGGGTGTCATCCTCGGTAGGAAGCTCTATGCGCTGTTTTGTTTAGGGTAAGTGTTATTTCCGGTTTTTTCGAATTCCGATTGCTGTTAGAGTATGGAATTCAAACAAGTGAAATTTTTATTTTTTTTTTTTTTTTCAAATTGATTAGTTATTTTCTGTATTTTACTTTCACAGGTCATATTCTAACAGAATAACTGAGCAGAATTAACAAATATATAAAGTATATGAGAATTTATTTTCCAACACTGTATATTTCTCATTAAGCCTTATCCGGTCGCCTTTTGTTGTACGTAGGTGAGAAAGCGTGTGTTTTGTTTCGAACTTTTGGTTTCCGCTGGGAAATTACCAATATAACTATTAATTTACCTTCGATTCCTTGTGCTCTTAACCTATTTCTGTAAGTAGAATTTATTTATGAATTATTTTCCCACACTGTTAGTTTTCATTCATTAATCTTGTTTGTAGATAACGAACAAAGAAGACTTTTAATTCAATGAATCAAAAAAAAAAAAATTCTCTGGTTACTTTGTGGCATGAAATTTCACAAGGAAAAAAAAAATGTTATCTTCCTTCTTAAATTTGTATAACACATCTACGACACCCAATTTGTTCATTTAATTTACACATATTATTTACAAATTGTATTTACTGAATCTAACAATACAGAAAATAAATAAATTGAAAAATACATCAAAGGTTCTTCCATGGTTGTGGAATTGCCATCGTATGGTTTTGACAATGTGATTCTCATCTGAAAGTTAATTTTCATTTGGTGTTTGTTTGTTGGGAATTTATTACTGTAGTAGTAAAATTAAGGGTTGCATATTTATATTTTCGAATCCAATACGTATACTTCAGAGAATTATTAAAAGCACAAAATCTTTCGTTATGTTTCCAAAAGCATTTAAAAGTACACATTATGTTTTCACGTTTTGGGGATCCAATTTCATTTAAATCAAGAACAGGCCTCCCTATTAACTTCGTTAATGTTTTTGATTTTTCTCTTCCTTTGGCAAGTAATATATGATATTTGCATGTTGATTCTATCATCCAATCTCTTAGTTTGTCCAAAGCTAGTGAACCAATTTCATACTTCAGCTGATGGTTATATTTTATTAACCAAGAATTCTGTTTTTTAACTCTTTCAGGTAATTCTTTCTAACTACAAGGTGATTTTGTCACTGCATATCTTACACTAAATCCATCAGAAATACAAATTTCTTTAGGAAATAAATTTGAACTCTTATTCAACAAAAATTGTACATCAATTATCCCAATGATAAGTGAAAATTCGTATTTTTCACCCAGTGTCGATTTTTCATAATCGTTTTCCTTCATTCTTCTTCTTCGATTACTTCATATGGCACCACAATTAAATAGTTATTTATTATTATTTCACTGATTATTACCTCTGATCGTATACTTTATGGTAACTTTCGTTTACAAAATTCTAAACAATTAGAACTTTTCACAAAGAAACTTTCAATGAATTTGTGGCTCACCCATTATTTTTGCATTACCAAACACAAATCACAAAACAGCAGCTGCAGTGGATGAACGATTACCTTAACTCCAAACTCACTCGACTCTCTGGTATTTTCTTTCTTATAGTACTGTTTACACTTACCATCCCCTACCCTGACTGTTCCTTCAAAAATGAACCTTTGCGCAGATGACTCAACGACATGTTTTCACATGCTGTTGGATATACTGTTGGTGTGTTTTTATCTTACTTTGTGTAGGGAAAGGTAAAATTTGTATATGTGTTATCTGTAGAGTACAAACATTTTCTCTATGCCAAACTTTAAAGAAGTGTTAAATTCACGTTTTGTTGGTTTAATTAGATGCTTCTCTCTTTCTCTCTCTGTAAAATAACCAAATTCTAACAGTTCGGATTTTCGATTATGTGAACGATTTATTTTCAGATAACTCAAATAATGTCAATAGATAGCATTAGACAATTTCTAAAATAATCAATACATGGATTTTCGATTTCAACACTTTTTTTTTCCTGTCCTGGCATTAATTTCACAGTTGTGATTTTTTTTAAAATAATTAAACAGAATTGCATTAAGATATAAAGTTGTGGATTTAAATATCAAGATCTAATCAGAATAACTGAGTAAAAATTCACAGTGGAAAAACACAACAACAAAAACACACATCTTTGTTCATTTAAGTTTACAAATGCACATTTTATTTTGCTGAAATACTATTTACAAGTATATTCACTGAGAAAAATTCGAAACATGTAATTACCTAAAAATATTTCACAATATTTAGTTTAGACTCTTAACATTTTCCAAAGAGTTCAATGAATAAAATTTTTGTTACTCACTGTTTCTTGGTTACATTACATCAAAATAGCTGGTCACGCAAAAGAATTTTTAAATCAGATACCATGGTAACCACACTTCCATACGTTTGATATTGTGTCAGTCTGGAAATGACACCATGCCTCGCTAAACATTCTGTGTATTCTTTTGTCAGCAAATATACACAAACAGTTTTTGTAAAATGTTCGTAAATGTCCCAAAATAAAGAATCTTTATCGAATTGGATAAAATCTTGAAAGTCTAATTTTACCATTGATGAATTTAAATGTTGAGCGATGATTTTTCCCAATAATCGGACAGATGGTAATTCAGTTTCCAAAAATAGTAAATGATTATCAATGTCGTACATTTTTGTTGAAAATCTCTCAGCTTCTTCACAACTAATAGAAAAAACCTTACTTCCATCAGCTCCTGTATCATCAAGTATTAGTTCCCCATCTTGGCATTTCAGAATATAACAATCACCGAGGTCCATTTCGTAGTCAACTCTTCTTTGCAAGTAGCTGAGGATATCAGACCACTTCCTGCGCAATTTTTCCCAAGTGGTCCGGGATAAATACATCACAATGTACGTGTCTTCTAAAATAATAATCGGTTTCCATCCTTTTAGAGCTAGGTGAAGAGTTTTGTCTCGTGCTATTTTCCTGAAGAAAGAAAATTTCAATGACTTTTGTGGCTCACCCATTATTTTACTTTACTTTACTTTCCTGGATACCAATCACCACAACACAATACGATAACTTCACAGGATGAACGAATTGTCGTAACTGCAAAGACACTTGACTCGTTTATTTTTCCTTATAGTACTGTTTACCTGACCCTTAACCCTGACCGTTCCTTCCAAAATGAAACTTTTGCGCAGATGATTCACGGACATGTTTCTACATGGTGTTGGATAAACCATGACGACAATGACGGATGTGTGTCACCCTGGGAAAATTCCAAGATATCTTATCTCAAAAACATCACCCACAATTCCATAGCCAAACAAAACATGACAACAATGTCGTTATGTGTTTGGATATTTCTGGGGAACATATGTCTCTCATACTGTGATATCACAGAGGGAGACAGATGTCTTCCCTGCAATGCTCCCCCAACCTAACCCCATCACCCTAGTCTCTCACCATCCCCTCTCCTCCAGAAAATGTCTGCTCAGTCTAGTGGAGATGAGCGAGCTGATCATTTGCGGATATCTTTTAGTGATGTCACCTCCAATTGATACTGATAACTTTTTTGGGAAAAAAAAAAAATTATAAAACTGGTTTTTTATGATAACATTTTTGGAAAAAACGCGTTTTTTATGAAAACTTTTTTGGAAAAAAATAAAAAAACGCGTTTTTTTATTTTTTTGCTGCAATATTTGAGTCTAAATTGAGTCTAAATAGCATAGTTTCTGTGGGAAACTATGCTATTTAGACATGTAATTCAATAGTTAGTGCCTGTACCCTGAAACGTGTTTAAACTTTTTTTCTTGTGCAAGGTATACGCGAAACTTTTAAATTTCTTTTTTTTTTTCGTAAAGTAAAATCTGGGATTTATATTCGAATAAATACGGTAAATTATTTTTAAAGCTGATTGAAATGTATTAACAATATTCAAGATAATTAAGCGTTATGTGCACGTGATTAACTTGCATGCGTACACTTCTCTTCATTTACATGTGTGTAGGTCGGCTTATAATTGTAGCAATTTTGGGTTTGTTCAAACTTGGTTGGTATATGCAGAGAGTGATTATGATGAGATTTTCCTAGTCCAAATTATAATTTTTTCAGTGTCTATATGGCGCTGTCCACAATTTAAAATCCCATAATCCGATTTTCATTAAAGTTACAAGCTGTATAAAGAAAGCAATTATATAATTTCTTTGTGTTTATTTTTTTATTTATTTGCTTCCTGCTCTTTACATATTGAGCAGAAGTTCACAACCACCAGCAAAGAAACATAGACAGTCAAATGAAAAGGGTATTAGACAAATTAAAGAACACTATTCTGAAATATTTGTCATGATTAAAAAAGATAATAAAGCATTATGCATTTTATGTTCCGAATCAGTTGCTTTTAAGTCTTCCTCTGTAAAGAGATATTTCGAAATGATTCATAAGAAATAAAGTAATAAAAGTGAGCAAGAACAAAGTGAATTAATTTCTCGTGAACTGAGCAAGAGAAAAAAACAGTCCGATACGATGGTGAAATTTATTTCAGGTAGGCCTAGTTCCAACTTAGTTGCTGCTAGTTTTGAGGTTTCAAAAGTTATTGCCCAACATGGAAAATCACTCAGTGATATGGAGTATAATAAAGAAACATGGCTGGAATGTGCTTCTTTTTTTTTTGACAATCTTTCAGAAAAGGTAAAATTTATTCAGCGCATTAAAGTATTGTCTGTGAGAAGCAAAACAAAAGGATAGAGTATTTAAGTTGGAAAGAAATACAGCAAAAGAATTCAAATATTTGGCTTCATGTAAGTTGTTTTCTATTTGTATCGATGAGAGCAGAGACATTACATCATAAGCTAGGCTGGCAATCTTTGCTCGAGTTTGTTGGGATGACCATGTATGCGAAGAGTGGTTTAACCAGTTACAGGCAAATTCATCGATAAACAGTTAATCGAAAGACAATTCATCGAATGCAATTCATCGAACAGCAATTCATCGAAAAAGCAATTCGCCGAATAAACAATTCCCCGAACGACAATTTAACGAATGGCAATTCGTCGAAAAGGCAATTCATCGAATGACCAGTTCCTCGAATGACAATTCGTCGAAAAAATAATTCATCGAAAAATTTTCCATGAATTCTTTCATAATTCATCGAAAAGTCATTTTTCTTGCATAGTATTGTTTAAAACTCTTCAGTAACAATGCGGAACGTTACTCATGATAAAGATAACATATCTAAGTGGTCATTGAAACATAATAATTATTTTCTTGCATTTTAGAGCATTTAATGTAAGTGTACATCCTGCTTCATTGTACAGTTAGCGATTTATCTGTAGAGAAGACAGGAGTAACACCTGCAGTTATCTCCCGAATAACCTCGAAAACATGTAATTGCAGTTAATAAGGGGAGGAATAGGCTAAGAAATTCGTTCTACCAAATTTTGTCACAATAAGTCTAGTCGATTGAAATTAAAAATTTCATTAAATTTCATCCAGCCAGAGAGAAATTGCTAATATCATTTAGGAACTTCTTTACGGAAATGTCATGATACAAGTGATCCATTACGAAGTAAAACTGAACCGTGCATTCAGCTTCATGTTCTGAAAACTTCTGCGAATTCTGCTAAGTCTGCGAGTTATTGTATACATAATTTCGACACTATTCTTTACAGCCCCGAATAAAGCTGAACTGAAAACTGGAAGGGGTCGACATTTTTTTGTAAAAGTTTCAATACGGAATCCAAATAAAACTTTTTCCATTAATAAATGTAATAAATAAATAAATTTACTGAACGTAAGTTAGTAGGCCCAATACTGAGATTACTAGGCTTTTCCTCCTGGAAATAGGCAAATCGGACAAGAAAAACAATAAGAATCGATATTGTTCTGTAATTATTCCTTAGTAAAGCAGTATTGCTATACCAACAATCATTATATTGAGGAGGATGAGGAAAAATAGTATTAATCATTAATATTACAACTACTACTACTAATAATAATAATAAATTGATTCTTTGATGTAAATATTTTTCACAATATAATAATAAAATATACAGGAATTCAGAGTAAAAATATTGGAAAACTTTAAAAATTCATTCCTAGAGATTTTTCAATCATGTTTCACTTATTTACTCCTGTTTCTGTTATCTCTCAACGATAGGAGTGCCACATGCACTTATCTCCCGAATAACCTCGAAAGCAATAATTGCAGTTAATAAAGGGAGGAATAGATTAAGAATACTGAAGAGTATATGTGTGGGTATATTTCTGGGTTTCGAGGTTAAAAAATAAATAAAAGGTTAAAATATTCTCTAGGAAAGGAAAATAATAAAATAAGGAATGATGAATAAAGAGTCTTAAAAACAAACCTATAAACCTTTTAGAAGCATATTCAACTGGTGTTATATTTAGATGAGCAGCGGTTGGAAGTCTTATTCGACTTTTGAAGGATGCCAGTGGTCGTCAGATCACAGTTAAAAAACACAGTGCTAAAGGAAATTGGAATTGGGTTCAGTTGTTTTGAATTAAGGAAAAAGCAACTAGCCTTAAATCACTGCGTTTGTTTTCTTATTCGGTTCGCTTGTTTTTCGGCAAGAAAAAACCAATTTCAGAGAGGAAAAACCTTTCATCCTCGTATGAGACAGGCTACCTCACCTTCAGGTTAAACGCCCTGATAAAGGCGCTTGACATCCTTGATTAACGTAGGATGCTGAAGTCCTTTTCAGCAGTTTCATTAAATGAGCTGTAAAATTTTTCTCTTCTCGGTTTATGCAGTTTTGTAGAAAATAAGTCTAGGATGGAGGACTGTTTTTTATACATTCACGCCAAGTTTTTTTGTAGTCTTCCATTTTCCAGACATGAGATGTTTCTTAAAGTTGATTTTTCTGTTTTGGAATTTTTGATTTGGTTCGAAAATATGGCTCACCAATGCGATCATGCATGATTGCATTGTTGAGCCATTTTTTCCATGAGGAGACGATTACGAGAGTGGCATACCTAAATACGCTAGAGAAATTTGTGTTTCCCCAGATTGAGAATGTGTAGGGCCTCATTTTCCAACATGATGGAGCAACTCCACATCATGCCGACTGCGCGTATCCCACTGCTTGTGGCCACCGCGCAGTCCCGATTTGATTCCGATGCATTTCTTCTTTTGCGTATATTTATATTTGTGTATAAATAATTAAGTAAAAGAGTTTTTTTTAAGGGGAAGGGGCGGAAATATACTACTGCATGTGGTGACAAAATTTCTAGGGCCGGCCCTGGGGCCAGTTCTGGTGAATATGGTGTTTGAGGTAGATATTGAAATCCCAAGTCGTATATTGTCTGTTGGATTTCATAAGAAGGTGCATTGTCCCGCAAAAGCAACACGCTTCTGCTTAGTTTCTCGAAACAATTTTCCTTCAGTACCTCCTTCAATTCCTTCAGAGCTGATGCAACAGTTTCACCTTTCTTGAGGTAAGGTAAGGATTACACCATCCATATCCTAAAAGACAATGGCAAGAACTTTCCCTGCTGACTGTTTGGTTCGAAGCTTCTTTGGCCATGGAGAACCTTTGTGTCTCCACTCCATTGACTCTTGTTTGTTCTCTGGGTCATAGTAACGAAGCCACGTTTCATCAACGGTTAGAATATGAGCTAAAAAATTTCACGAGGATGAAATCCCTTTATGAAATGTTCTTTTAACATCTCAACTATACCCTGCTCAGTGGATATCATTCACTGCAACCAGTATGCCCCGCCAAAAAAATCGCTTTCCGAACGAAGTAGGATAAATAGTAGTTATAAATAGTAGGATAATAAAAAGATATATACCTCTCGGAATAATCCAAAACAAACAAAAAAAAAAAAAAAATTGCACACTCACATCTCGTCCGCACACGCCTTATAATTCATTTTTCGGTGAACTATATTTTCGATGAATTGTGATTTTTCGATGAATTGTCTTTTCGATTAACTGCTCATCGGTGAATTGTCTTTTCGATTAACTGCTCATCGGTGAATTGCTTTTTCGGGGAATTGTCTTTCGATGAATTGCTTTTTCGATTAATTGTTGTTCGGTAAACTGATGTTCGATGAATTGTTTATTCGGTGAATTGCTTTTTCGATGAATTGTTGTTCGATTAATTGCCTTCGATGAATTGTCTTTCGGTAAACTGTTTTTCGATGAACTCTCCGGATACCGGTTTAACCTTGTGAGAGTTCCTGAACGTATCAATGGGATTGAATTATGTAAAGCAGTTATGATCGAATTTTCTATTAGACAAACTGATATTTCAAAAGTGGCATCTGTCACAACAGATGGTGCACCCAGCATGATTGCTAAGGAAGCAGGATTTGTAAATCTGCTTGCAAAATATGTTAGTCATCCACTGACAGGTTTTCATTGCATCCTACATGAGGAGAATTTATGTGCAAACGCTGGCCTAAAGGAACTTCAAGAAGTGACGCAAACAGTAACGAAGGTTGTTAAAAAATATTCCTATACCTGCTTAGAATAAAAGACAATTTCAGAATCTATTGAATGAGGTGAATTCGATGTACAAAGGACTAATAATGTACAACAATGTTCGTTGGCTTAATCGAGGTCTTGTTCAGAAACGATTGGTTGAATGTTTGGGAGAGATAAATCTCTTTTTGAATAATCAACCAATGTGCTATAAAACAATGTATTACATTGTGTGGGTTTGTAAACTGACCTTTTTGCAGATTTTTACGAACATTTAAATGACTTGAACCTTAAACTACAAGACAGAAAACATCTTCAAATAAATGTGGAGATTTTTTCGTGGAAAAATATGAATGATTTTGAAATGCAGATCACTGATTTTTCAATATAGCTCAATTTGGAGACAGAAATTTGTTGACTTTAGATTTGACTTGGTTGATGGAAAATATTGAAAAGGAGCCATTAGAGATGGGAGTCACAGAGAGAAGGGCAGAGAAAGGGTTACTAAGAACTTGGAATGCTATTCCCGAAACTTTTGTATGTTTAAAAACCCTTGCACCAGCATTATCAATTTTTGTATCTACTTATTATTGTGCATTATTGTTCTCAGTGATGAACTTTGTTAGGTCTCGTAATAGGATTAGCCTTACAGATGAACTAGTATCCCATTCTTATCTCTACAGGATAAGAATGGGATCTTTTGTAACTTATCGTTACAAAATCTAAACCTGATATAAATTATCTGTCATTAGTGATGCAGCAATTCCGCGCAGTTTGTCTAGTGGCTTTGCGCTTCGCAACGATATGCCTGAGGAAGAAGTATCCTAGGTTCGATTCCTGTCAACGATTTAACTCAAGATAAACCCCACTTTATCTGGGGTTTTTCTTCCCGCAAACAGACAAACCGGCTCCGTGAACACACACGCTTTACAGTCAGTACTGACCCAGTCATAGGCCTGATTCATCAGCTATGCCAGTTCCGATCCCGGATAAAATATGGGGAGACCAAGATAGTGCCGTACCACCCGATAAAGGGGACTAACGGCGTTGCATCATACGCCAATTATTAAATAATTATTAATTGTTAGTGATTCATCAGCAGCAGATGATAAATGAATAAAATGTCCCCCATTTCTCTTTCTCTAATTTTGATTTGATCTTTTATGGTAAAAATGGCAAAGATTAATTTCTTTTTAATATATTATGTAGGTACAATAACAATTTATTTTGTCTGTAAGACTTACTCGTAAGGGATTAAGAAATAATAAAATTATCTCTTTCATTTTATTTTTCATTATTGTGCTTAGTCAATAAAAACGATTACGGGATTTCGCACTGCAATATATTAAACAAATTTGAACAAACGGATGTCTGATTGATATTTATAAAAAAGAAATTCATAATTATTGTTTACTCTTGATCATGTTAAAAATTGCATCTTTTAGTTGTACAGCTTTATATGGCAGATAGAATTACACTTAAATGCACATAAAAATATTCACGCTATCAGCAGATTAGAAGGACCTTTAAGGAAAATTTCCTTCACTAATTTTTACATTTATTTAATCTTACATGAGTTACAATAATCACTATTACAATAATCTTTGATTTTACCATTGTATTGTGATTTATGATTATTTGAAAAGGTCTTCTCAACATTTAAAAGACACCAAGTAATAATATGTTCCCCAAAATTTCTTTTGGCAAGTGAGAAAATTTTGCTTCAAAGGTTTGCCGATTTTGGGACGCACAAATAAAATGTTGTCCATCCCTATTCTAGAGTCGAGATTTAAACAGATCTATCATACTGCTGCGCGTGTTTTAGGGTGATTAGGGAGCTGCATCGGAAACACCCACCAGTCTGACCAGTAGTGACGGTGACTTAGCCTCAGATTTTCAGAAATGCTATACGTCTTTCTGACTTTTTCTGTAGTATTTTTGGTGTCTGTTGAGAAGAGAGAAAAAAGGTCTAGCTACGCCCCTGGGTACGACGCTTCATATGAAGAGAAATAATGGCTCTGCGCGATACCGAATTTAAAAGGAAATGGTTTAATCCACCCATCCTTTGCTCTTTATCACACGAGAGCATCACATTTATTTACAAATGTTATAAGATCTAAGAAAGTTAGCATCCTCTTGAAGAGGTATTGTGGAACTTGGTCTCTAATGGAAGTAATTCGGAAAATGAAACCTAGGCAGTGAAGGTTAACTCAAGGGGTCCACCCGGAAGAAACGGTTCACCTCATGATCACCAACCATGGGCGCAGTTCCCCCAGGAGCCTGGTATCATGTTCCATGAAGAGTTCCTCCGTTCCAGACTTTAATATCGTTGGCCCACTTACGATGAGGACGACCTCTGGCATTTGATCCACGTATTAGACTAAACATTTGATATTAGGACATTTTATTATGCTTTTGACATTTTATTATGCTGATATTTGGCATTCTACAAATATGTCCTAAGAGTTTTAATTTTTTTTGTTTGACGTTTTGAAACAGAGCCTCTTTTAATTGTATCATTTTGTACACCTCCAGTCTTATTTTCTGCGTCCATCCAATTCGTAGAATTTTACGATAACATTTTCTTTCAAAAGCTAGCATTCATCTCTCCAATTCCTTTGTTATTGTCCATGTTTCGCAACCATATAACATACTGGTAAAGATGCATGTCTCAAGAACGCTTAATTTGGTTTTTAAGCTGACATTTCTACTCATCTAAATTTTGTCCATGGATTGTAGCTCTGCTGAAGCCTATGCAATCCTAATTTTAATTTCTCTTTTACAGATCAGATCATGTAAAAAGATTGGTAAACTGTTTCACATTGTCAAGTTCCTTTTCCTCTAAAATATCTTTTGCAATCTTTGTTTTGTTTTGTTATTTTCTTTTAAAGATCACCTGGGTGCGGTTATATCCGATGTCCTTTCCACTCGATGAGACAGACGTTTTCAATGGGTGAAATGCGCTATCATCTGATAGCTATGGGTTAGTATGATGAGTACTATAGCACTCTTCATGCTATCTTATAATAGCTTATAAGCTGAGACCTATTTTGTTCTTATTTCCAATTCAATGCCTACCATTCGCATCCAATCCCTTTACCATTCCTCTCTTGCAAACTCACCTCAATCCTCTGTTACTTTTTCTCACCCTTTCTTCTCTTTCTTTCTTATGTGGTAAGCTAACATTTTTTAGTTCACTTTTGTCTTGCAGGAGCGGTCTGCAACAAGCCAGTGCTTCCCAGGTATGAATTACTTTTTTTTTCGGTTTAATACTTATTGTTTGTTCAAAAACTTGCTCGATTAAGGATTTTGTTTCCTTCGCTAGAGCAAATGTCTGCCAGAGAGGCTTTTTTCTATTTATATTAAAGTTACTGTAAATCGGGTGATTTAACTGTTATTTTTGCTTTTCTTTTTTCATAAAATGATTCCAGTGTTTTAAGGACTAGAGCTTTAGAGAAAGACGTGCCAGGCCATCGGAGCAGAGAACATAAACTCCTTCACTTAATATGGCGGTGGAAAATGTCTAGTCATGGAGAAAAATACCAATTTGAGAGATAATCGTCTACAGAAATTGTCTGTACAAGGGAACCATATCATACCGATCATGTTTGTTAGTGATGTAAGGACTCTAAGTTCGAACGGTTTTGATTGAAATATATTTAAACCGGAGAACATATATTGTATTAATACATGCTTTCGCGAAGTGGGGAAAAGTCATTAACATCAAGTGTAACATTTCTAAGGAAGATCTCACTTGGTTTCTCCGGAAAAGTAACCTTCAACATGGATATGAAGTTACCTTTGCCTACCTCAGTAGGCACAGGTAATTTCATGTATCCATTAATCCATTCATAATAACTCCATTAATCGTGCCGTACCATCGGTACGGCACGATTAATGGTCACCGGCCTGGGAGTGCAACGACAAATAAGATTCGCTCGGTCGAACATCTTGGACAAGACTGCTACTGAGGCAGGTGTTTCAACTTTGTTAGTGTCGGACGCATCTCAAGCCAGTGGCTAAGACGGCTGCCATAACTGCAATTCAGATGAAACCCGCATTATTGATACCAAAAAAACCGACACCTGAGGTCTAGCCAGCTGCTTCCTTAGGAAAACCATCATAATAGGCAACTTCCTCATAAGCAGTCGTCTTACCAGCAACAACAACAACAACAACAACAACAACAACAACAACAACAACCGGTAAAACGGAACACAAGTCTCTCCCATCTCTAGCCAGTGACCCCTCCCCTACACAAATTATGCAAAATGAAGAGGAAAAATGCGACCCTTAGGCTCATCCGCCAACAACAGGACAATTAAAGGCGGCTCTACGTAAAGTGGAATTGGCTCCGAATCTGCAACAAAAATCCAGTACCAGAAAACAAAATAGTGAAATATCCGAATCCGAAATTGATCATCCCCGACAAGAGATGACAAAGTTAATGATAAAATCAAAAGGTACACCTCTCAGAATTCAACACTTAATCACATAACACCTCTGAAGATAAAGCAATTAGCTTTAAGATAAAGAACAGCAGACACGAGTTCGAAGTTCAAGCGAACCCGTCTTCCAAGCTTGAAGCAAGCCTGCACGGGACAAGATATTCCACTCTACCCAACGAATAGTCCTTACTCAGATTGGCCAAAGAACTTAGAATTATGGACATACACCAGGTATAATCAACCAATGATGGCATCAATATTTTCCATCGCCTAGCTTCACATCAGAAGCCTCGGAACACCATTCAGGGAAGCTCAGTGGGCATTGTTTCTTAGCATATAATATCACGCTATTGTTCCTACAAGAAAAACCATAGTATTACTACAGAGAGATGCAGGATTTATAGCACCAAAATACCTACTGGAGCTTCGGTGCAACACGATTCAGTGCCGGAGTAGGGTTACGTATGCTAGCCTTCTCCTCCTAGGAGCATTGCACAGCATCCAGAGGGATGCAGAATGACGAATTCTAGCCATAGACTGGAAGTACCCTAAGACCCATACATCTACGCCCAGCTAACGCAACTGAAAGACTAGTTCTTCCAGAATGTAAGAACTATTTCCATGTCGCCATCAGATCGTCTTGATGGATCACTTGCACTATGCAAGAAACTAGTCTTAAAAAATTAAATCAAACTTCAGAAACATCTGGCTATAAAGATTTGGAAATCACTACAGTAATGTTCAGCTCACTATGTTTGGGACATCCTAATCTCAATAAGTATTTCTATGGCGCCATCACGTTCTTCTTGGGGCTTTTCAACTGGGTAGCGAAACCAGCGTAAACATTAGGAGGAAATAAAACATCAGGAACATTCGGCTTGAGAGACTTGGAAATGTCCGTACAAATGTTCAGATCACTGATGTTTCGGACATCATAATCTCCAAACCGCGTAAACACATTATTTGACCAAGGATTTGGTACTCGGCTAGACCATTTTACATAACACTGTCGCTCCTTTCTAGAGTCAAGCAGGCATGGCCGCAAGGCCCGTTAACATCAGCAGGAATATTCCGGACCATAAATTGATTACTCTCAAGTACCAGCATCTGGAAAAAGTAGAAACTGGTTCGGAGTTCTAGAAACTACCATCACAATTCCCATCCTTTTTTTTTCAGTCAAGCTTCACCATGTTTGTTCCACGTGGACAGGAGGACCACCGTCGAGTGGCCTTGGGGGCCCTGGCTCACTTAACTTACCATCAACCAAAAATGAGAGAATTGGGTCAAAAACATTTCTACCACTGCAGATTCCGGCTCCGGGACATCTACAAAAAAAGAAGATGGATCATAACTATTGATCACCAAGTAATACCTCATAATAACATCATCCAGGAAATCAATATCGAAATAGATGAAGAAAAGCAAAAGCAACAGGGAGTAATAAATTTCGACATTCGAACACACATGTGCTCAGAAGATACGACATCAGCCGCCTTTTACCATAAGTGCTAGCGAACCATTATCAACATCACGAACGAGGAAACAAGACTACCACCACTTCCGGCACCCTTCAAACTTCCAGAAACACTATAAAATATATGAGAATGCCTCTCCAGACTACTCATCCTGGAACATCAATGGCTTCTCTGGGCACATCGAAGCAGGGAAAGATCGCCGCTTTACTGCCGCCGAAATAACAACAGCCTTTAAGAAGTGCCTAACCAAAAAGTACTTAGTTCAGAGAGACTGGGTTAGAGGTATTTTATGAGGAATGGACCTTTATACTCCCCATTTTCCAGGAATCATAACATCTTCCTTATGGAAGATGTTATGAAGTGCCTTCCTTCCTACCGAAGTTCCTGGAGTGTCATACAGTGTTCACCCCCAAGCCCAGCAGGGATTCCTCCCTATTCAAAAACTGGCAGGCTAGTAGTCTATCTACCATCAACTACAAGATCCTTGCATGAGTCATCAACAGCAGAATCAAATTGTGGATGAGATACATCAACCCATAGCGCACATAGCACGGGATCCCATGCTCATCTATAGAATATAAGCTGTTTTCTAGACTAAAACAACACACGTAACCATAGTAATAAGATTTTTAATACGTAAATATTTCGTCCTCAGTATCATAGGACATCTTTAGTCCAGTTAGCTCAAACAATAATAGGAATTGCATGCACTTAGGGTGCATGCTTACAATTCATCTGTTTGCAGTAGAGTGTTATAGAATTAAATTAAATACATATCTGGATAAAAAAAGATAGATTACATTAAAATGAGATAAATAACATATATAATTATTTTAGACGTCTGCGTGGTTAGCCAAGTGGCTGCGCTCATCGCAACTACATGCCTGGGGTAGGAGTCGTCCTAGGTTCGATTCTCGTCGGTGATGTACGAAGCTCAAGGATCTTCCTCAGCCATAGCTAAGTTAGCCAGTCTTAGGAGTGGTTTTTCCTCAGTTTATCGTGGGATGTTTCATCCTGTAAAACAGAAAAACCGGCCTTGAGAACTCAACACAGACATAGGATACACCAGGGCGTAGGGCTGACCACCTTATTCTGTGATTGGTTTGAGTTCCGATCATTAATAAACTCCTGACAATGCAAGGTAAACGAAGGAAAAAGATGAGATGAGATTATTTTACACAATTTAGGATGACAATTTCCCAGACTTTAGGGATAATAAGATCGTCATTACGGTTTATTAGGTCTGTGACGTAATGCTTCACCACTTTCTTTATATAAACGTTCATGTTTATATAAAGATCTATGTAGAAGTTTGGTTTTATTGCAGTAGATCCTACCGTTTGGGTTTTCAATTTCGTGCTGTGCGAGGCCCGAGCTCTGCATTTTGATGAAACGGATACGGTCTTGATGTTCCGAATGCGTTTGTTAATGTATCTACCTGTCTGTCCATATTAGGTCAATTTACAGGAGCATGGGACCTCGTCTACACCAGGTAGCATCAGATGTGATAGTTTTTCTTTAGGAGAAGGTAATAAATTGTGAATTTCTTTGAATGGTTTGTAGGTAGAGTCAATTTATATTTTTTCGGAATTTTTGAAGGACATTCGGAGATGTCTTTGACATAACGCATGGGAATCCTCCGGGTTTGTATAGCTGTATTTTGCATGGGAATCATCTAGTATGGCTGTATTATTTCAATTCTTGCTTTAGGATTCTTCAGAGGAGCAGAATCTGTGTGCTCTGGTTACCAATGATTTAATTATGCCAAATTTCTGAAATGGATGATAGGCAGAACAATTGTGAATATAGCGTCCTGGAAAAATCGGCTTATGATAGACAGACGCGAATTTGAATTTTTATGACGAGGAAGGAAGGTTTCCCAAACATCAACCTAGGCAAAAACAAACCGCAGGATTCCGTGCGTTATGTCAAAGACTTCTTTCAAAAATTCTGAAGAAATATAAATTCGCTGCTACCTACAAACCAATCAACCAAATCCACAATTGCTACCTTTTCCTAAAGACACACTCTCACCTTTGAGGCTACCTGGTGTGGACGAGGTCACATGCTCCTGTAAATTGACCTAATATGGACAGACAGGAAGATCTGTTCATAAACGCATTTCGGAACATCACGACCACATCTGTCTCATCAAACCGCAGAAATCTGGCCTCGCACAACCCGGAAATGAAACCCAAACCATAGAATCCACTGGAATAAAACCAAACCTCTACATAGATCTTCACATAAACATGAACATTTATATAAAGAAAATGCTGAAACCCTACATCACAGGTCTAATTTGAACTGTAATTACGTTCTTACTGTCCCTACAGTCTGTGAAATTGTCATCCTAAATTGTGTAAAATAATTTTATATGTTATCTCATTTTAATGTAGTCTATCTTTTTTTTTGTCCAGATATATATTTAATTTAATTCTATAACACGCTACTTCACGCATAGAGGAATTGTATTGTAAGCATGCACCCTAACTGTATGCGATTCCTAGTATTGTTTGAATTAACTGTACTGAAGATGTCCAATGATACTTAGGACGAAATATTTACTTATTATAGATCTCATTACTGTGGTTACGTGTGTTTGCTTATTCATGAATGCTCCACAGGTTTCATTATACAGCTTAATCTGTTTTTGTCACATATCATTTTATATAAGTATTGCCATTCGTCGACCGACGTTTCATACGAGTTCAGAGCATCAATTGGAACATGAATCTATAAAAGCTATTCAATACCGAGGCTCACAAGATGAGTTTTCTTGGCAGGACTACAATATGTAAGCCTCACGTTACCAAAACCAACATTCCTCATCGTATTCTTTGGTGCAAATAGCGTGTGCAGTGGGACGTGGAAAATTGAAAGCTGTGTTATGGAGCTACGAATTACGCAGACCGTCTACGGAGCAAGCAGAAATGTGTGATTTTGGGAGATGCCCGGCGAATGTCTTTTATCAGAGAGCGTGATCCCAACTCTGACATTCGGAGTTGGTGGTCTAATGGTATGGTCCTGTTTTTCCTGGTGTGGGTTCTGGTCTCTGTGATGCCACAAACGCTGAACTCCGAAAAGTATCTGAATATTCCGGTCAATGCAATGTTTCCTACCCAGTAGCGTTTCTAGCGCACTGACCATTGTATCTTTTTTAGGAAGGCAATGCCGTGTAGTTAGGTTTCTGCTGTAACTGCGTGTTTGTGAACATGAACGTCTCCATGATCTGAAAGTCCTGCACAAAATCTTGCTATTAATCCGATTGAATATCTGTTGGGTGAGGTGAAGAGACCTTACAACAGTCCAAGACTTGCCTTCATGCCTGCAGGAAGAATGTTCCAAAATTCCCATTGACCAATTTGGTACGCCTGATGGATTGCTGCTGTCAAAGCAGCGAAAGAAAATCCTACATGTGATTAAGGTGGATGCAATGGTAATTGTTCATCACACTGTGTTGTCCGTAGACATCTTTCCAAGTAGCGTATATATATGTCATTTCAGAGTGAGTTTCATGTGGTATAAAAAGCTACTATAAAAATTAATATGATATGCATAGGTGTTCACGGACAATTCACCGCCGGGAAATTTCATCGAGAGGAAAACACATCCGGAGAAAACTCATCGATGGTAAAATTCACCGCGGGAAAAAATGCATTGAGAGGAAAATTCATCGCGAGGAAACATCTCAAGGAAACTTCATCACAGAAATATTCGTTGCGCGAACTATTGATCGCGGAAAAACTTCGCTGAAAATGTTTTCCGCTCGAAAATTGAAAGGATATTGCATTGATACCGAGATATGAAAAGTAATTGCAGAGCATGATAAATTTCACAAAATATAATTTTATTATGTATCAATGTATTCGTCCGAGCGGTTGGTTGCGTCACAACTATATGCATGGAAAACGAGTATCCTGGGTTCGATTCCCATCGCAGACGTGAGGAGCTTAGGATCTTCCTCGGATATAGTCCTGGGCGAGGATAGCAGGGTTTCTCTCCCCAGTTTATCTGGGTTTTTCCTCTGGCAAGCAGGCAAACCGGCATTGAGAACATAACCATTCCACAGACATGGGATACACTGGCAGGCATAGGGCCAACCTCATATCCTCGTATAACGGTTGCGGTTATAAGGAATAAAAAACCCCGATACGTAAAGGTAAATGGCGGAAAGATCTATGTATTATTTATTTAAATTTAATTAGATTTTCTTAATATATTTTTCTTATTCAGTAAAAGTAATATTTTATTCATTTTCCTTATTTCTGTTTCTTCTTAAAAAGGTATAAATATTCTTTCTTACTTTGATACTACTGGTTCTGCTGAGGGAATATTAATATTTACAAAATTGAAATAGCGTGGTTTAGGGAGAAATGTCACCATATTTAAGAATATTTATTATGCGGACCGTTCACTGTTTTTTTATGCCATGGATGAGTGTGGAAGTGTTCAGAAAAACAGTGAACGGTGAAAAACAGTAAACTAGCTCATTGAGCTATTGCAGTTTAAGATGATAGGTACACTTCTGAGTAATTATTTTGAAGAAAATAATAATAAAAATACGTAAATGCTATTATAGTGACGTAAATCAGCATTAGCTAAATTGCCATCTACGGCCGCAATACTAGTCTTTACTTTCTCCAGACGAAGAAATTCATCTCTCACCTAAGAACAATTACAAACCTCCATGCCTATTGCGAGTTTAGAATCCACAGCCCATTGTTGGGAGAAAGTCAGTTGCTCATCATCATGATCATGGTTTATTTACAATTTACGATTTGAAACGAGGCAAAGAACTAAATAAATAGGAATAAGAAAAAAAATTATTATTTGTAGTTTTCCAGGCATCTCTGTTTTGAACCAGTTGAGATATTTCTCATGGAGAGAGAGAGAGAGAGAGAGAGAGAGAGAGAGAGAGAGAGAGAGAGAGAGAGAGAGAGAGAGAGAGAGAATCTGTTCTGATAATGTGGTTATTATACTGCCAGAATTGTTTACTTCGTCTTCCTCTCCGTCTTTGTCCATTTAAATGGGGAGTATAAAAATAAGATATAAAATTATGGAGAAGGAGGGAGGGTGTCTCAGTTGATTTCCAAGCCAATTAAGCTGACGTCTGCGTTGCGTTTCAATCAAGGGTTTCTAGTTTGCCTCTTCTAAAATAAAGGAATTACGAATATTATCCTTCCAAGAGTAAGTCTTAAGCAGGTTGTGTTAAAGCTATTAATGGTTTTATTAGTTCTTGTGTGGAACGATTCCATGTTTTTTCCACGATACAGGAAGGTAGCTTGAGAGGTTGCTTTGTAAAGCCTAATTTTTTCCCAAGGTATTGAGGAGCAATTTCGATATATTTCTTAGATTCCTGTGTTGATTGAGAGCTTTATATTTTCTTAATAATGTGTCATTTACTCTATTATTTATACTGGAGTCTAAGTATTGGAAGTCCTACTTTTTCTAAAGATTTGTTGTGTTCTGTAATGATAAAACCTTGTACTATATTTGTGGGTATATTAGTTTTATTCATTAAACTGTCAATCCAAATATTTTGCAGCTTGGTTTAGTTAGTCAAACCGTTTTTGCGCCTTGGGTAAAGTCGAGCGTATTAATACGATATCTTCTGCAGAGCACAGGTTGTTGTTGGCCGGTTGAGTCGGTATTTTAATGACATGATATTTCTGATTACAGTTAACTTTTGAACGGTCCACAAAAGAAGAAATTATTACGTATTTTACTTTGTCAGCATCCATCTATATATTTTGAAGAAAGACTGAATATAAAATTTAAAATTTCTTAGCGTCATAAAATACAAGTATTGGAGGAAACATTAGAATAATATTCAAGCAGCAGATTTACTTACGCTGATTTTCATCATTATGATAGCATTTGCTTAATTTTCTTATCATTTTCTTTAATATCTTTACTCAAAATTGCAGTTATTATCTTAATCTAGCTCTACAAACGATAGCAGCGTGCAAGATGTTTTTACTATGCTATGCAAGAAAGTTGTAGTGATTTTCAAAATGCACGTGTATTCAATAACTGAAACATGTCAACTTCGGAATTATTTCAGATAAAACATATTTCACAACTGGATGGATGTCTAAATGATCTGAACAGAAAAACAGTGAACGGTTAGAAGAATCGATATTCTTACAGAACATATGTTGCCCTTTCTCCCTAACTATTCTTAAATATTTTGTTTTCTCTAATAACTACTCTAACTACTAACAGAATAGCTAATAGCAATAATAGGAATATATGAGATGGTCTAAAAGGTTTTAGTCCTAACAATGAAAAACCGAATTTATAATTTCATTTTTTTTAACATAATCTTTCATAAAAAAAAAAAAGAAAAATAAAGGAAATCATAGTTGTAGTGGGTAAAAACGATTTAACTGGTGATAAGTTCACTATGAGAGAGAACATGAAAGGGTTGCTGGAAGAGGCGAGAGTCAAGAGCAAGAAAGTGAAAATATTCAGTACTTTACCTCGATATGATAAAAACGAATTAAAAAGAAGGGCTAGGATGGCAAACGATTAGATGCGTAAGCTATGTTGAAGGAATGGATGTGAGTGTTTCGGTGTGTGGATTGAGTTTAAGGGAAGATTGGATTTGTATAAGAAGGATGGTCTATTTCTAAATGCGTTTGTTATCTGGAATTAATAACTGGTATGAGACCTAACACAGAGGGACAGGGAAACGAAATTATAAAGTGAGGAATTTTGTGAATGTGAGTGTAAGCACGACAATCGGATATAACTGTGTTAATGACGGGAATGGGCTTTGTCATGGAAATGTTGAAGTGGCGAGAACGATTTTGGGTTTGTGTTCTTCCGGTTCAGACCCATCATATGTGTGAAAAGATGTTTGTATGTGTAAAGCTTTAGAAAAGACAGAGATGTGCAAGATGTCGAATTGTGTCAGGCAGACTGGAAACAAGAGTATACCAAAGAACATGCAGGTAGATTATTATGTCTGTACACGAATGCTAGGAGTATCAGAAACAAAGGGGTAGAATTTATTGCCTTAGTCAATATGTTGCGACCTCAGATTGTAGGCATTAGTGAGACCTGGTTATCAGAATCAGATATAATAACTGGCATCGAGTGTAAAGGGTACACTATTTTTAGGAAGGATATGGATATGAGAGGAGGGGGCGTGCTGCTAATGATATTGGATGATTTAAATCAAGTTGGAGTTGGGATCTATGAATGTAGTAATACTACTAACAGTATTTCACGTGGCAGTGAGTTTGAAGCTATCTGGTGAGAGGTGGAATCTAACCAGATCAATTACATAGTGCTATGTTGTTAACGACCTCGAAGATCAGTTGCTAAGATGAAGAAATGCATTACCAAATAGAAAAAATGAGCACGAAAAGAGTAATCATAATGGGCGACTTTACTTATCGAAATATTGATTGTGTAGCAGTAGAATCTCATGAGAAGAATGAAAATGCATTTACTGAGCTGTTTCAGGACAACTTCCTCAAGCAGCATGTAACAAAAGGAACTTGAGGTCAGAGAGTATTAGATTTGATTATAGTGTCAGAGGGCGTTTCGGTTAAAGCGTAACAAGTCTGCCTCCAGTTGGTGACATTGATCATGCAGAACTCACTTTGGAAGACTAAGTTTATGAATATTCCATTCAGAAAAGTTACATGATGAACTACAAAGCAAGAAATTATGACCAACTGAAGAACATACTGAGTTCAGTGGAATGGGATCGGTTGCTGGATGGGAAGAATATCGATATTGCATGAGAAGCATTTAAAAAATACTTAAATGATGCGACATCAGAATGTGTCCCGAGGATTCGAAGAATAAATAAAGTTGGAGTGAAATAGATGTGTAATCTTATTAATCAAGAGATTCGTAAGAAAAGGACGATGTGGAAGGAATACCGTTTTCATAAGGATGACGTCCGTTATGAACGTTATAAGCATGTCTAGAATTATCACAATCTTGAACGGAAAGAAAACTGTGATTATGAAACGAAATTGACTCTGCTAAAGACAACCACAAGAATTCTATTGATATGCTACTAGTAAAACAAAGAATGAATATGAAAGAATAACTCTTCTAAATCCAGATGGCGTGAGGTTTACAGATGCAGAAGCAGTGCCGCGCGTGGGAAGGAGGCGCCCTTGTGCAAAACGTTTTCAGCGCACCCACAAAATAAGTTTCCGCAAAAACTTTTTGCAAAAATTTTACTTTGTTAATAGTACATAACAGTTTATACGCATACATAAAAATAAATTTTATTTAACATTAGTAGAACATTGTAATCACAAAAATTAATTAATAAGGACTTTTTAATAATAAAAATTTTCAAAAATATTTCTTTCATTAATATATAAATAAAACGGAATATATATATATATATATACGAGTATATAATCAAAATTACTTTCAATTTAATGTAAAAAAATATTTTTACATAACAAAGATAATTTGGAGATATGCTTTTAACTATATAACAATTTGGATAAATGTAGATTTATTTTACACATTTATCCGACTTACTTTAACCGCCACAAAATTTTTAATAATACCTTTAATGTCTCATCCAGGCATGGGCAACCTTTCTTAGTTCGGCGGAAAAATTATCGTTCTGTCTCCCAGTCAAGAGCCGGGACAAATTATTAAATAAAATAAATTAATATTAAATGAATTAAAACAAGTTTCTACTTCATATTTCATTTATTTATAATATAATGCTTTGGCATAAAGCTCTACATAAATTTTATAATATAATGATCGACATAACAATTTAATGTGAAGATTGGCCTTGTACTTCAACTGCGAGACTATCAATATTGACGTTAATATTACTTAAGAATAATCGTATAGAATTTTCGAGATTTTCGTCTGTTATTCTTGTCCGAATTTTTGATTTATTGTATTTCTTCTTCGAAAAACTCTGTTCACACATGCATGTGCTGCCAAACAGACAAATCATTTTTCTTGAAAAGGCGCGGAAATTTTCATATCTTTCTTCCATCAAATAAAATGTATAAAATTCCGTCAAAGCAATGTTGTTAAATTGTGATGTTAGCACTAAATCCCCCTGAAGCTGAATAAGTTCCATCTGTAAGTTTTCTGGAACATTATTTATATCAGCATTCATCGGACGAGCAAGAATAGCGAATGTGGAATCTTTGTTTTTGAAGTCGTCAAACCTTGTATCAAATTGCTCTGTTAGTACCTTCAGTTCATCTCCATAAGAATAATAAGGGAAATTTTTATGAGTTGCTAGAGTAGAAAAATGATAAAAATTTTTAGCTCTTATCTGACTTCCGAACAATCTTAGTTTATTACAAAAATCGTTGACATGTCCATGCAGTTCATGAACCAATTGTCCTTGTTTTTGCAATTTCAAGATTCAGTTCGTTTAGTTATCCGAAGACATTTATAAGGAATGCTAAATCACACTCCCACTCATCATCTTTTGCTTTGTTAATTGTGTTTCCTTTTATGTCCATTACATCTGCAATGTCTTGACTCAGATCATAAAGTCGTTTTAATATTTTACCTTTACTCAACCACCTCACTTCACAATAATAAGACACATCTTCATAATCCGAAAATAGGTCTGCTAAATACACCTTAAATTGGCGGTGATTAATTGCACGTGACTTAATTTAATACTGGCTACTACTACTTCCATAACATTTGTGAATTTAATCGATTTTGCTCACAGATGTTTTGGTGGCTAATGCAGTGAATATTTGTTAAATATTACGGATGGATCTGTACTTCTATTGCTCTTTCATGAACTATTCCAATAAATCCCTTCTATGCACCAACCATTGAAGGGGATCATCAGTGCACATGCCAGATAGTGAACTCTATTTAAGCCCAAATCTCTCAAAGACTGTGTTTACTGTTTCAAATATATATCTTCACCGGTAGTTGTTCCTTTTAACGGGCGAAGCGCCAATAATTCTTCTGTGATGTTGCAATCCGCATCAACTACTCGAATAATTATTGCTGGTTGTGCTGTATTGGAGACATCGGTGCTGTCATCCAAAGCAATTGAAAATGCTTCCAATCTAGCAATCTTCTCTTTTAAACTTTTTTTGATATCATCAGACATATTTTCTATCCGTCGGACAAGAGTACGTCTAGACAAACGAATATTCTCGAAATCTTTTTTCTTTTCAGGACATAATATACTTGCAACATCCAGCAGACATTCTTTGATAAATTCTCCTTCACCAAATGACTTAGAATGCTTAGAAATATTTTTGTTTACCACAAAGCTGGCTTTGGCAATGCTGTGGTGCTGCGTTCTTTGTTTGTTGAACCTTTGCTGCTGGGTATCCAAGTTCTTCTTCAACTTCTGTATATCATCTTTTGTAGTTGTCCATCAATTTTTAGGTGATCCACATGTCTCGAAGTAAAGTGTCTCTTCAAGTTATATTCTTTGTTGACGGATACAGATTCGTTGCACAGCAAACATACAGGCAAACCTTTATTCAGATTAAAATAATAATCTTCCTTCCAGTTGTCTTGAAATTGATGATTCTCTGCATCTACTTTTCTTTTTTTTTTGCAATAACCACTGACATTGTCCCATATTTATAAGCGATATTCAGAACTGTGAAATAAAACTGTCTTCTAGACCGTAGGCACTGAACAGAACACAACATAAACGCAGGCACTGAATAAACCACAACACCAACGCAAGTACCGAACTGACAAGTGTAACACGTCCATACATGCTGCTAGTCAAACTGAGAAAGAGACCTTGGTTGGTGGAAACATAGTGTGTTCTGCGCAAGTCATATGACGTCAGCTTAATGTGAGTTATTAGAACAGGCAATGATTTCTCCCACCATGAATCAGACAAACTTCGTTGAAATAGATTAGGACTGGATCATAAGTAGTAGAGGACCGGATCCGGCCCGCGACCCGGAGGTTGCCCATATGTGGTCTATTGAATCCGTAATGTTATTTTAAATTGATATAATTGATAAATCCGTTACACGCTCTCCAGAAATTGTTGACCGCAAATAATTTTTTATTAGTTTGAGTTTTGAAACACTTCTTTGCCCTGATGGTATGGATATTGGTAATGTTAAATAAATGCTCATTACAATTGCAGTATTCGGAAACGTGTCGGTTAATTTAGTTTCGTATATATAATTTAAAACAGACTGAGCAGCCGACTCTTTTTTAATAATACATTGCAAAGTTTTGAATTCCTCAAATAAAGGCATCTAAAATCGCGATTGCCGGAATCCTGATTGTCGTTCAGTTTTAAGTGCCAATCTTTACAATGTTTCATTAAATATTGTCATGGCTCCAATCTTTTAATTTGCCAATGTCTCTTATACTTGAAAAGCCCTTGCTATGTTGTTTTAAGAATATTAATCTTTCCCTGACTGAAGTTATTGCCGTGTTTAAAATCAAGAAGAAAAATAATTTTTAGACTTATATATAGAAGCATGCGATCCTAAACAATAATATATAAACACGACTAGCTTCGGAATGGAACAGCCTTCATCAGGTGACATTATAAAAGAAAGAAAAAAGAAAGAAAAAACACTAAATAACTGAAGCTTAAATAAACTATAGACATCATAGAGAGTCTCTATACATAATTGACATTAAATCGTTGCGGTTGTATTTAAAGCTGTTCTTTCGTTTGTTGCATTGTTGGGAAAGTATCTCGTGAACGCCAGTACATGATTACAGCTGAATGACTATCTGGGAGGTTGTAGCTCAAGTTATCATTTAGATGAACAGGACTGAAGATGATTTCCCTAGATTCCATGACTTTTCTCTCTAGTTCATTATTGCAACGGAAGATGTTAGTAGATTTTTCCCAGCAGACTTTGTGACTTTGGCTTTCATCATTAGGATTAGCCGAGAAAAGGATATGACTTGATAATGCACTGGCTCGCTGTCTTTTGTAAGTCATGTCCCTCATGTGTTCTTCCATACGCAATTCTACAGATTTTTCTGTCTTCCCAAAATAACGAATATCACAATCACACAATACTTTACATACACCAGGGTATTTGAGATGATGATGACAAGGTTTTGGGTGGCTTTTTAAGAAATGGATCTTTGGAAGTGGGGTGAACAAGGTTCTGATATTGTATTTTCTTAGAACGTTTCTCGGCTAATACTAATGATGAAAGCGAAAGTCACAAAGTCTGCGGAAAAAATCTACTAACATCTTCCATTGCAACGATGAACTGGAGAGAAAAGTCGTGGAATCTAGGGAAATAATCTTCAATCCTGTTCATCTAAATAATAACTTGAGCAACAACCTCTCAGATAGTCATTCAGTTGAAATCATGTACTGACGTTCACGTGATGCTACTAGCACGTACTTTCCCAACAATACAACAAACGAGAGGACAGCTTTACTTAATGTCAATTATGTATAGAGTCTCTCTATGGTGTTCATAGTATATTTAAGCTTCAGTGTTTTAGTGTTTTTCTTTCTTTTTTCTTTCTTTTATAATGTCACCTTATGAAGGCTGTTCCAAGCCGACATTAGTCGTGTTTTTATATTAAAACCTTTTTTTACTTACATCTCGGTTCTAGTCATTCAATTCTTTAAAAAAAAAATATATATATATATATAATAAAAACTGAAGGTTCTAAAAACTGAGAAGCACAGGAAAATTGCAGTACATCATTGAAATAAGAAACGTTGTGTTTGCATTCCCTTTGCTCTATTTCACGTGGCATTATTTGTTTTGTGTGTGCTAGCAAACTCTCGAGAACGCCAGCATTGAATAACAACAGTATGGCTATCAGGAATGTTATAACTCAAATTGTTGTTTAAATGTTCAGTGTTAATTTAATGAGGATCTCCCTGGATTCCACAATTTTTCTCTCAAACTCATCATGGCAGCGGAAAATATTTTCAGATCTATCCCAGCAAACTGATCGGTCTTGAAGATCATCATGGGGTTTATTTGAGAAGAAAACATGACTGCATAAGGCACTGGCATGCCATATTGTATAGGAGATGTTTCTTTTATGTTCCTCCATATATATATATATATATATATATATATATATATATATATATATATATATATATATATATATATATATATATATATATATATATATATATATATATATATAATAAAAAAGCTTTTATTATTATTATAATAAAGCTTTAAAGCTTTATTATAATATTCCAACCGAGTAAAAATGAATTTTGAAAAAAAAAAATGTGTGTGTGTGTGTGTGTGTGTGTGTGTCACCATGTCACCACGGAAAATAATTTTATTATTTTCCGTGGTCACATGGCTCCCCTCCCCTTCAAGCGCCCTTGTGCGGGGAACAATCTGCACACCCGCACTGCGCGGCCCTGTGCAGAAGAGATTGTTCAGTTAATGAGTGCCCGTTTCTTTAATAGCTATCAACCTGGTGAACGCATCATTGAACTCACTGTTACCTCTTCACTAAATAATAAAGAATCGCAGGTGTGTGAGGCGGAGGTATTAGAGCTGTTGCACAAACTGAATAAGAATTCAGCATTAGGGACTGATGGTATATCAGCACGTGTGCTAAAAGAGTGTTTAGCTGAACTTGCCAGTCCTTTCACCAGGATGTATAATATGAGTTCAGAACAGCAAAGATTCCACAAGAATGGAAGGAATTTATGGTAATTCCATTGCCCAAGGGTGGTGAAAAGACCGATCTATCCAACTATCGACCAATTGGTATCTCAGGAGTAGCGGTGAAGATTTGGGAAAATTGGTTAGCACCCGAATTCAGAAGTGGGTTGACAGTGAATCTCTACTTTGCTGTGAACAATATGGGTTTGCTAAGGGAAGGTCATGTTTTAGGAACTTGCTCGCATTCTATAACAATGTTACCATTGAACTAGACAAGGAGAATGAATACACCATGATTCTTTTGGATTTTGCTAAGTCTTTTTAGAGAATACAGCATGACAGACTGCAGCATTAATTGGAGAAATTGATTTCCGGTTATACAATATGAGCAAGGATAAGAGGATGTCTGAGTGACAGTTAACAAAATGTGGTATACAGGGATCTGAGTCTACAAGGTTAGGACCTGAATTAAGGTATCATGTGGTGTACCACAATTATCAGTGCTTGGTACACTGTTATTCAATCTGTACGTTAATGATATTAGGAAGGATTTTACAAGCGACATATTGTTATTTTGTAATGATGCAAAGATAAGTAAGGTAATCAAGAATGCTATTGATATACAGTCTTTGCAGAATGATTAGGCTGGAATAATTGTGGGCAGGGAAAATGGGTGTTAGTTTAATGTCAGTGAAAGTAAAGTCATTTGCTTCGGCATGATTAGATATAAAATGTCGTATTATATTGGTGGAATTAGGCTAGAAGAAACTGATGAAGCTAGAGATCTTGGAGTGTTAATAGATAGGAAGTTGAAGTTTAGGGGCCATCTGGCAAAGATTGCAAATACAACTCAAAAGATAATTCCAATGCTGAAACATTCACATGTAAAGATAAGGATGCTATTTTGTCTCTTTACAAGGCCTTGATAAGACCTCACTTGGGCTATTATGCGCAGGTCTGGTCTACACTGGTTTCCGTTGTGATTCTGATATATTGGAGAGAGTAATAAAGAGAGATTAGAATGATACAAGGATTATGGAATACTGATTAAGAAGACAGATTGAGAATTTTTAGATTGCCGACAAAAACAAACACGAGAAAGGGAGGTGATATGATTGAGACTTACAAATTTCTGAAAGGATCATACAGGATTTGAATTGACGGAATTTTTCAATGTATGGAGGGTGGGGAAAGGACGAGAGGGCATCCTTGGAAGCTGAGAATGAAGGGCGCCAAGAAGAGTGTGAGGGCTAGATTTTTCTCTCAGAGGGTTGTGCGTGATTGGAATGGATTGTTATTGGATGTTGTGAGTACAGCATCCAATGACAATCAGTGTACAAGCAGTATGAATGAGTTCAGGAATAAATATGATAGCTGGTGTGCGTAGTGTGTGGGTGGCCTCCCTCGATGAGTCTCTGACTCCCTGGAGGTCTCTCTTAATAATAATAAATAATAATAAAAATAATCTTCCTTAAGAGTAAGTCATTTATTCCAGCAATGTTCCAACGCCATTATTCCATCATTGTGATGGTTCTCAGTAAAATCTCCAAAATACCCTTCTACAGCTGCAATCACCTCTTGATTCCAAAGAAAAACGCTGACCAGCGAGGAAGAGAATTCATATGGAGCCAAATCTGAGAAACAGAGTGCTTGTTCCAACAATTCATAGTGCAAATCTCTAAATTATCCCATTGCCAAAACTCCTTTGTGGGCAGGTGCATTTTCCTAATGGAAAACGATTTTTTTTTTCTGAAAAGAACTTCTGCAAACCAAATCTTTTCTCACGGAGTTTTTCGTCTAGTCTGTTTAAAAGATCGGCATAATATTCCCCGGTTATTATTTTACCCTTTTCAAGATAATTAATAACAAAATGCCTTTAGAATCCTAAAATTCACCGTGTCTTCCCTGGCGCTGAACAACTGGCTTCTATCCATAATGTTGGCTGCTGTTTGGATTCTGGTGGGTAATGGAGAACCCAAATGTCATCAATAGTAATAAATCGGCGCAAAAAATCAATTTTATTCGTGTTAAAACAATCCAACCACTGTTCATGCGATTTTCATGCGAGTGCAATTTTGATTCTGTGAGAAAATGTTTTTTTTTGGTTTGCTGTTTTTGATGTGCTGCACTTGTCTTTCGCAAATCTTTCTCATTTGCAATTCTTCATGCAAAATATATCCTACATTTTCTTTTCAAATGCCAATATTCTCAGCTATTTCATGCACGTTGACTCGGTGGTCGTTATTTACCATATTGTTCACTTGATCAATGATTTCTAGTTTTGTGACAATTTTTGGATATCCTTCAGGTGGATCACCTTCAAGGCTGGTACGGCCACATGTAAACTCGGCAGCCCATTTCGTAATTATCGAAACCAAAGGAGAATTGTGCTCATAAACCATTATGAAGTTCGAATGAATTGCTTTTATCATTAAGCATTCTTTTACAAAGAATTTTATAACCGCACGATACTCAGTTATATCAATTTCAAGGGACACAGACAACACGGTTGCTTCAGACAGCTCTATAAAAACGACTAGTTGATAGAATTACTTGCAATTTTGCACGGATGCTAACGATATATGTTCCAACTTAGAACAAAAATCTTGCCGATAGTGTTGTTATCTATGGTCGACGACGAGAACGTTTCAGACCACCCACGCATAAATAGTTAACTATATTATTAGTTGGATAGAACTATTATCCCTAAATGTTCTTAAAAATGGTGCTCTTTCTCCCTGACCATGGGATACCATGGTCAGGGAGAAAGAGCTTTTTAGCAATTTTTAGCAAAGTTTTTTAACAAGTAATATTCCATATACAATTAATAACTTTATACAAAATAAAAAATTTCACGACTATAAGTGTAATCGAAATAATAAATCATACAAAAATGTTGATATATTTATTTATTTATTTCATATATGGGTATGACATGAAACATGATTTCAAATTTCTTGAGAAGAATTTTCTTGAGATTAATTTTCCAAGCGAAGAATTTGCCCCCCCCCCCATTAATTTTCGAGCGATGAATCTTCCCTGAAATGAATTGTCTCCGCGATGAATTGTCCGGAGTAATATAAAAATATCTGTAATCTGTATAAAATAACTAAAACTCCGCCGAAGAAATAATTTTGGTCAACGGTGCATTGTACAACAATCATTCAAAATGTTAGAGTTCAATAAATCCGTTTTTCATTGGAATTGTTAGAGTAAAAGTTGTCTATCAGAACCACAATGCGTATATAAGCATACATTGTTATTATTGTTGTTGTTCATTAGCGTGTGTGTGTGTGCGTGTGTGTGTGCAATAATTAAAATTTGAAATCAGGGTTTCCTTAATTCTCTCTAATTATAATCTTTATATAATAATTACATAATTATAAATATTATATAATTATAAAAATATAATTGGTAAATACCTAAACATATTATTATTATAATTATTGATAAATATCTTTAATTTTACAATTAGTGATATTATTTTAAATAACACATTTATTTATTTTTGATTTATTTAAATTAATTCATATTTACCAATTTAATGTATTGCAATTATTTTTTATATAATTGAGTTATGAAATATTTCGGTAGAATATTTCTGTAGGATATTAAGAAAGCAGCAATGTTCAAGTAGACTTAAATTGTTAAATTTCAATGATATTGATATGATTCATGAATGAGATCATGATATACATTTCACTAATATTTGAATGATTTCCACACGTACAGGAACGAAGTACTGTGAATATGACGACTACAGTTGGAATTTCTGTCTGAATATGTGCAGGCCTGAATGCGAGTAAGTATCTTCTTACTTTCAAACCAGTGAATTGGATGTCGAGTTCTTCTTTATGGTTAGTATACGTAATGAGATATCTCATGGAATCTTCACCCAATTCTGCTAACGCATTGCTGGTACTGTATTTAAACATTCGAATTATTTATGATCGTTTCAATAAATATATAGTTCTAATACGGACTATAATTGGACTCGAATGTCCAATTGAATTGTCCTCGATGTTGAGAGCGGACAGCAGACGTATGGGTGACGAATGGTGGCGAATTTTCGTCTCGTAGCCACTCCATTGTCCACGAAAGTCACCTAGGAATGGCTAACTTGTAGAGAAAGAGAGAGAGAAGCTTTTCTTCTCACTACTGACCTGACATGTTAAAAAATGAAGAAAGAAAAGCTCATTTCCAGAGACTTACAGCATAATGAGAATGATTTGTTATAATGGCTGTAATGCAGCGAGTGGGAAGACATTAGAGAACACGCCATCTTACATTTTAATACATATTATAGATGTCGGTCAGGAGAACTTTAGTAAGGCAGAAGAACTTGGACCACTGCGAAGGAGGCGCTGTATATAATTACGGGGAAGAAGATTCCGAAAACGGAACCATACGGAAAAATCCAATAACATTGCTTACGAATATGATCTACCAGATGCCACCAGGAAGATCCTCAATGGATCCAGTTCATATGCCTAACAAATTTTTACTTTTACTAAATAGCTACTTGCAATGTCATAAAATTATACTAAGTCGACAAATTTGTCAATTTAATGGAAGAAATATTAAATATGAATAGAGACCTAATGGGGGATTTGTGAGTTTGTGATGTAGGCAAAACAGAAAAGTTGAAGGGGATAATTTTGCGTTTATCTATTCTGGAAGTGAAGAATGCACAAGAATTGTCGGAATCATGAGGAAAAATTTATTCCAAAAATATTTTGACACTATCCGATATATGCTCCTGCTGAGGACTATTGTTAAGAACGGATTAGTAAGTTTTTTGAGGTGGTATAAAAGCATATAAAACAAATAAAGAAAAGTGACATCCTGATTGTTAAGGGCGACTTAAATGGAAAAGCAGAATGCAGGGAAGAGAAGTCTCTCCAGTAAGTAGCAATATTGAAGTTCATGACATGAAAGTCTCAGGTGTTAGGTTGATTGAATTTTGTGAGCAATCTTATCTGATAAAGCAATTAACATCTTTGAACATCCGAGCTCACGACTATACTGAGAGCCTGGCTAATCGAATGGTTAGCATATCAACCCTTGAGCGAACAGATAGCGGGTTCGATCTTTGTGATGGATCTTTGTGACTGCTCTTATGCGAACAAAATTGCATCATCTGGTATGAAAGAAGGCCTGAAGTTGCTTGAATAAATTTCTTGTTTGGTCGCTATGTCAGGACTATAGAAAATAAATAAATAAATAAATTATTATTATTATTATTATTATTATTATTATTATTATTATTATTATTATTATTATTATTATTGTACGAGGACCTGCATGAAGCCACAGACTCATCGTGCAAGACCAAAACCAACCACACAATCTGTGATACCTCCACTTAAATCCATGGACAGAAAAATTACTCATAACTGATCCTGGCAATCCATTACACTCATTCATGTGTGAGGTCTACAAAAATGTAGACCTCACACACCACTTGCTAACCACACTTTTATTCAAATTCCATGGATGACATAATTCTCTTGCATCAGTGCACTGAAACAATTTCCCTACATCAGTTCGTTAAACAGAACAAGAGAATGAATAACCCACACACCTCTAGAATCGAGGGAAGTAGAAGATACGAAGATACTTTAAACGATTCCTCTCCCTAACTTCTCCTTTAGGGTATGAGGGGGCAAGCTGATGCATGTTTGGTGAGTTCTTCGGGGTGATTAGTTGCCCACGGGTACCTGGCGGTTTGTTAGGGCAATACTGATGCGGAGATGAGGAGATAGTGGGAGATGGGGAGGAGAAGGAAGGTGGTTGAGAGAGGTACGTGTTATTTGTCACTTGAATGTTTCTCCAGTCGTGTATAGGTAGAGGGGAGGTTTTTTTGAAACCCTTAGCCTCAGGGAGATTCTCTGGCGTGTGCGTCTATTTTTGTGGGATGGTGGCATAGATTTTTGTACGCCGAATATTACGTTCTGCAGTAGGGAGAATAGTTAGGTTACGAGTTTCCCAAGTGTTGTGTCTTTATGTTGTGGTTTGGAATTTGAGTGGGTAAGTTGTCCTCATGTTTTGTGGATGGGAGATTTTGTTAAAATTTGTTCATAAAGTTAGAATTTGTGCATAACGTTTTGTTTACTTATGCTCAGTTAGATTGCGTTGATGATTGGATAAACAAATGTCATTGGTGGGTTTTCCATTTCTTACAGAAGGTGGATAATTGATTACACATTATCATAGATTTCCTGAGGTTTTAAACAATTTTTCTGTAATTAGAATTGAATATTGGTAAGGCTTTAGTTGAGGTATAAGTTTTAATTATTTTATTGAGGTTCAGATGCACTGGTGTGCGATTCTATGAGGGCATAATGATTTTTCTGTTGTAGCATCGATGACCGGACTTAAATAAGAAATGATGCCGTGAGATATATTAGAATCAACTTGAAATCACACGTAGGATGAAAGAAACACACATTATTACAGGAGACGCCAAATAATCGAATAGACATTATTGCTCCTTCACATTTGAAGGTGAATAGAAATACGTTTCGGCTTAAGGAAACCGTTAACCGGTTCACAGTAACAATCAGGAATAAATAAAAATAGAAATAAACCATCGGCACAACTACGGAGATTGTCGAACAAGTAGAGAAAACGAAAATTTTCACATTTACATTCCAAAAGACAAACAAGAACAACACATCTTTAAGAAGATAAAATCACCACCACCCCAACAAACCCTTTTTCATGCAAGGAATTGATCCCGACTTACCCTCTGCAATTACGAAAACTCTGAGAATCAAACAGATCAAAAGGAAATATTAAAATCGACTCTAAAAACGAAAACTAAGAAACAATACATGTGTAAAAACCCACACTGACACTACCGAGAAACGCCAAAACATTATCGCGTAAAACTCTGAAAAAATGACTCTTCTACTCTAAAACGTAAGGAAACAATACCCATATTAATTTTATTTGCACTAAAGATTAACACAAACTACTGCATTCCTGTTTCACAAAAAACCTCCTTCATAAGTACTACAGTGACAGTCTAATAAGAAGCAGACTACAGATAGAAATAGAAAAAACATTTGCACACATTTTTCTCTTCCTTCCTTTTCTGCCATCTAAACTGACACTTTCTTGAATGCTGAATAACAGTAGTACGGCGAGGTATTTACACTCTCTTTGTCGGAACTGAGCTAATTGAGATTTTGGAAATTCAGCAAAGGGTAATAAATTACGTTACTTTTAAAATGAACGACGTCTGAGAAATAACGTAATACAACAAAATACGAGTCTTCAGTTGCCGCCGATCGGAAAGGTGGATTGCTGGCAACTGAAGGCTTGTGTTTGCAACTCTTAGCAATCGCGTTTGTCAAAATTCACGGTGCTTTTGCATGCATTTATACAAATAAGTATAAGAAGTAAATGAAACCGATTTTTCTCCAGAAGCTTTCATCATTATTATCACGAAACAAAGGCTCACTGATCGTTGTCCGCATTCAATATCTTCTTCCACCTTTCTTTATCCAGTGCATAGTGCCGCGGTTTCTGTAAACCCATTACACACCAGTCCTTTATGCCCTCTAACCATTGTCTGTATAGTCTATCTTGTCTGTTTACACCATCCATAATACCAAACATGAATGTCTTTGTCTTTCGATCCTGGCTCATTTTGCAGGTGTGTCCATATAATTCCAGCTTCCGTTGTAAGATCTTCTGCATTATATTCCTTTGGTTGAATCTGCCGATAGACTCTTTATTTGTGTATTTCTGTATCCAACCAATTCTTACACTCTTTTTGTAACAAGTTCCTTCAAATGCCAAAATTAATTTTCTTATTTCCTTATTTTTAAACCATTTTAAACCCTACACAATCCTGATGTTTATTTCTAAATTGCTAATTCACATCCTGTATAGTGATATTACTCTTACATCTTCCTTCATTTTGTTCATTACTCTTTCTAAATATGCGATGAAAATGCTTGTTGATATTGGATACCCCCTCTGTAATAACTCTGCGTCTTATAAACCATTTTTCCAAATCAACACTTATACTAACTGCTGCCAGTGCATTCTTTTACGAGAACATCTTTTAATATAGCTATTAGTTTTATGTCAATTCCTTAGGATTCTGGAATTACACATTGTGGTCATTACTGTTTATTGACTTATGAAAATCAACAAATCAAGTATATATGGTTTAGTTTTTCTCCTAGCTTTCTCTGCTATTAATCACATTGTCAAAACCTGTTGAACTTTACTGCTATCTTTCCAAATCCTGCTTGCTCGTCTGCAAGACGGGCTTCCAATTGTATTCTCAATCTTTCTGTCAATATGATCATCAGCACCTTACCGAGATGACTTGTCAAAGCAATTGTGCTATACCTTTTACATTCTAGCTTATTTCCTTTCTTATAATGCTAATGAGCCTCCTTAGCTCAGTCAGTATAGATAAAGCTCTTTGGTCGGAAGAACATGAGTTCGGTTCCCGTTAATGACCGTGAGGAGCTTTTATTTGGGCCCTTTCTACTAAAAGTGAGTTATCCGTTCTCATACAGGGATGGAGGATATTTTCGCCCGGCTACTCGGGGTTTTTCATTCCTCAAAACAGGCAAACATTGTCCGATGAGCACACGCGGCTACAATCATAAAAACACTTACGGCAGGGAAGGCAACGGGAAACCACCTTGTTCCGTAATCATCTCCATGGAACAGTAGCATATTCACTATCCCTCCAGCCATAAGGCTGTATAGAAAGCAAAACAAATGCACCAATAGCCAGGGGCTGTGGGTGCATTTCTGTAACCATATTTCGCCACCATATTTAATAATTTCTCCAGTGATGTTATCATCACCAGGACTCTTGTTGTGTTTCAGCGGTCCTCTTGCCTTTTGTACCTCTCCTCTTGTACATGCCATACTGGTTAACTGGTGGAGATAACTGCTTCAGTTCCTCAATCAGTTTCCCAAGTCGACCTACCTCACTATACTATCTCGTCCACCGCTGTACACTTTTACCCTTATTGATCAATACTTTGCCTTTTTTTTTATCTTTTATTGTGATCTGTTTTGGTTGTCACCTTGTATTAATAGCTGTAATCATTTTGTACACCTTCCTAGTTTTACGCTGTCTATAGTGTTGTTCTATACTCCGATTATTTTATTGAGCTTCTATCCATTTCAGTCTGTCTGCTTTGTTCACCTCATTACATTTTCTTCCATTTTATTTTCTTCTATATTGCTCCTCCATTTGTTCTGATGTATCCCTTCTCATCTTCAACCTTCTCTTCTCCTGTATTAACTTTCACTGTTTTCTGTCTAAACCACTTCTTCTTGAACTTCTCTTCTTCTGATCATGTTTCTTCAATTGCGTCTTCTATCGCATTCATTTCTCCTTTCACTCTTAGATTCTGTTTTTTTTTTTTTTACTTTATCTACACTTTTTAGTTTCCCCTCTAGCACTATTCTGTACCTTCTCCATATTTCCGCTTTACTTACTCTTGCTGGATCTGTTCGTTTCTGATGATGGGGTTTATATTTCTTTTTAATTTCAAAATGATATTTATAATCACTATGCTGCGACCGGAATCTATATCCGCTCCTTGAAAAGTGCAACACTGCTTTTCCGATATTATCTATCTTCCTTTAATCGTAATCATATCAATCATGTTCTTGGTTTTCCCCATCATCTGAATGTCACGTCAGTAGTATGGGTGGCAACTTTTTCCTAATATTTTAGTTGATTTAAGAGTTTATGAATGTCTTGTGTGAGTTTCGTATTACCATTTTTGATTGCCTCCATAGCTGATCTTGAGTCACTGTAAATTATAATTCCTTCAGATTGTTGAGATAATGATAGTTTTTAGTAAGTTTCCAGTGCTTTATTTATTGCGTAGAGTTCGCGTAGTAAAACTGGAAGCGATTCTCCGAGATCCAACTTTTATTAAAAGTTTTTCACCTTTCGGGAGTAGAAGGAGAACAGCAGCGCCTCCATTAATCATATTGGTGTCTGACGATCCATCGGTATAACAAATAACCTGTTTGGAGTATGAAAGAAGGTTGATAGTATCGAGGCCTTTTTCTTTGAGCATTTCTTTTGGTTCTTTTTTTTTGAAAGAGTTTGTTAAGGTTTAGATTTATGGAGGTATTTGAATGTAAAGGACTGCAATATAGAGGTTCTTTGTTTATGTGGGCATTTAACTAATCAAGACCTATTTCTTTCCTGATAGTGTCATCACATTGTAAAGTTGATGATTTGTGAAATCTGCATATTTGGTTCCAATGTTCATAAGTTTTTAGGGAGATATGATCACTTTGGAGCCTTCCGATATTATTTATGAATTTTATGGTGGCAAAGTTTCGTGTGTCCTCCGCCAGGTCAAGCTCACATTCCTGTTGGGCTCTGATGTTGTTAGTGGATGAGACTGCACCAATGATAATCTTGGATGCTTTTTTTGTATTTTGTCTAATTTGTTTCTTTAGTGATGAGGCTGAGGGTGACCAGATAGGTCACCTTCAGCCTCATCAGCTGCATACTCCATTATTGGCCTTATTAGTGTAGTGTAAGTAGTTTTGAAGATTTTTGACTTTGCACCACAATTTTTTCCACAAAGACTTTTCAATATATTAAATTTTTTAGAGTTCTGTTGGAAGTGTTAGAAATGTGTTGTGCAAAACGTAATTCCTGATCAAGCATAATTCCAAGGCATTTTGGATTTGTGACTTTTTCAATTAGCTTTTTGATGATAATGACTTTGGGATTGTAGGAATGTCTATTTTTCCTGTCTGTACTAAAGGGGGTTGATTTTGAGTTTAAATTCGTCTGACCACTTTTCGAATACTCTCATGGATTTGTTTAGAATCTCCTCTGATTCTTTGATTTTATCACTAGTCTGCCAGATGGCTATATCATCTGCATAGCAAGTTACTTTTGTGTGTTCTGTAAGGTAGGGATGAATGTTATTGACATATAGAAGAAATAGTAAGGGACTGAGTACTGAGCACCGAGCCCTGGGGAACACCAGCTCAGGTTCTCCACTCTTTTGATATTGCTGCATTGATTTTGACTTCGATCTTTCTTCCTCTAATGAAATCAGCAATCTAAATTAAAGTCTTTCCTCTAATTCCAATATCATGTACTGTTTGTATTAATTTTTTGATCCAAACACGATCGAAAGCAGCATATTAAGTAATATGGCAGTTGTCTTTTTTGTTGGTTTTTCCTGAAATGAGTCTATTATTGTTTGGCAGAAGTGGAATAATTGGTGTGTTGTCGAATGACGTGCTCTATAGGCAGTTTGGTAGTAGTTGACTTTCTTATTTTTCGTCAGCCAGTGCATAAGCCTGGAGTGTATGATTCTTTCTGTAATTTTACAAAGTGTGCTAGTTAATGCGATGGATCTAGAACTTTGAAATTCTGCAGCATTTCTGTCCGGTTTCAGGATGGGTACAATGACTGATTTTTTCCATTCTTTTGGAAGTTTGACTGTTCGCCAAGAGGTATTAAGAATGTCCAGAAGTTGTTCTTTGGCATTTTTGCCAAGGTGTTTGACCATATTACCAAAGATTTAAGAGGAGATTTATTAGGTGTGGTTTTCTCGATTGATGAATTTAGTTCACTTAGTGTAATTTCTTTGGAGAAGATGCCGTTAGTTTGGTATGTTCTTGCTTGTTATAGTATTTTACTTGTGAGTGTATTGCGGGTCTTGTCGTCTCTGTTATTCTGAAGTTTGAAGTTGTTTGAATAGGTTTTTGCAAATATGTTTGCAATTTCTTGATCGGTAATAGCTTGTTTCCCAGCATTTATGATGAAGTTTCTTTTCTGTTGGTTCTCTTTTTTGATATTGTTGTCTAGGATTCTAAAATTCATAACCTTGGTTGTCTTAATATCCATTTCTTAACTTGCTAATGCTAAAGAAAAAGAAATAGATAAAATAAATTTCAGTTACAGAAATAGATTAGGAGCACAAGGAATCAAAGGTAAAATTAATAGTCAGAGAAGGACAAACAGTTATTTATTTATTTATATATATGTTTATTTATTATTATTTATTCGTTATTATTATTATTATTAATATATAATATGATATAATATAATATAATATAAATAAAAACTTCGTTATTATTTATATATTAACGAAGAATTCCAATCTAAATACACGATTTCTCACCGAGGTACAACAAATTGACTGGATATGAGACTTATCTACAGTGTTGGGAAAATAAATTCACATACAATTTATTTATTTATTAATTTTGCTAATTTATTCTGTTAGAATATCTAGGGAACTGAATTTAAAAATAAAATAAAGGAAATACAGCCAATCAATTTGAAAAAAAAAAAATAATAATAGAGAGCCATATCAAAAACTTTGCATCGAGAGATAAGAAGTGATTGCGATGAATGTAAAATCACTTAGTCACATGTGTAAGTGAATGAACGATCAACCGTTGGGAAATGATAGCTTTTCAATACAGCAATTCACCTAATAAAGGATGTGATTAGTTATTTAGAAAATGATTAAGCTAACCTTTCCATAATTATGAAAGAGGAACGTTAACTAAATCCGAAAAAAATGAGGTCATAGAAGAAAGTATAAACGGAATCAAATCAAAGTCACAAATATTGTGAAATTAACAGAAAGGCAAGTGGTGAGTTTACTTTCTTCCAGGATGTCGCTAAGCAGAGAAAGATCCAGAAGTGTGGGGAATAAGAAGCATAGCCATGAGCGAAGGAAATGAACGAAATGCCCCAGTAATCTATAAATGAAAAAGAGTCAACTGCATTTCAGACCTTGTTCTGTGTGTGTGCGCGCGCGCGCTCGTGTGTGTGTGTGTGTGTGTGTGTGTGTGTGTGTGTGTGTGTGTGTGTGTGTGTGTGTGTGTGTGTGTGTGTGTGTGTGTGTGTGTGTGTGTGTGTGTGTGTGTGTGTGTGTGTGTGTGTGTGTGTGTGTGTGTGTGTGTGTGTGATGGGACACCAGCATATAATTAAATAATACAGAAAAGGTCTAAAAACTGCCGCCATATAAAATCTAAGAATTTCCATAGTCTAAAATTAACATGAAAGAAATATCACATGTATTGGAAAAGTCGTGTCGCCCCCGATAGACGACCAAAGGCAAAATTAACGCCAATGATGGATGTGTGTCACCCTGGGAAATTACAAAATATCTTATCTCAAAAACACCGCCCACAATTCCATAGGGAAACCAAAACACCACGTTATATCACAGAGACATGTTCACCAGAAATTTCCAAACACATAACGCCACGATTCCTTATCCCTAAAAGCATCCACAATTCTTAATGCGAACTAAACACACTTCATGAGAAGGGATTCCAAACATTCGAAACTCGATCTTATCACCACCATCCTTTATAATGCCATACGCAAACCATTTACTTATCTACATCTCACATCCAAGACGGACACACTTCTCCCCAATCATCCCACTCCTGTTTGGTTCAAAGTATCCCAACAATCACGACACGAATCCTTATCCACTAATATATCTTCCTTTTCCGTTCAAAACCATAACGTCACTTATTTAGAACTAACAAATGATGTCACGTACCTTGATCTGTTAACAATACACATACAGGACACAGATGTCGCTTCCTGTTCAGAGTGTCCCACCTGAATGAAAGAGGAATAGGTAATCATGACCCAAATCCTTTTCTCTAAACATCACCCATAATTCCATATGTGAACCAAACAAACAATGTGACATCACACACACACACACACACACACACACACACACACACACACACACACACACACACACACACACACACACACACACACACACACACACACACACACACACACACACACACACACACACACAATGTTCTGCAGAAAAATTCCAAACATTCCAAACCGATGACAAACACTCACAATGACATCATCATCTCATGATGTCAAACCTCCTGACGTCACACACACGCAATTACGTCATCAGATGAACAACCAATCACGTCACGATTCCTTATATTATCTTGATCTTGATATGGTACAGAGTACCACCCATACTACTCACGTATCCATTTTCTACATTCATTTTGCTGGAATCTTGTGTTATAGACTGTCATCTCCTGGTTCTCCTAAACCATATTTTTCCCAAGACGCTTTCCTAAACATCGTTTTCTATTCCAACTGGCTTTCCAGTCTCCATCGATAATTAGCATATCTTTCTTTTGTATTGCTTCTATTGTCTCTGTTAGAACTTTGTACAATAAATCAATATCCTCATCTGTTCTGTCATATGTGGGTGCGCCTCTATGGACTATTGATATATTAAATGGTTTGCTTGAATACTTGCTACCATGATTCGGTCATTGACTGGTTTGTAGACTAAGAGTGCTTCTCTGGCTTTTTTTTATTAAGAACTAAACCAACTTCTGCTTCGTGCTTGGTGTCATATCCTGACTATATGACTTTGGATCCATTTATCTTTCTTCGTGATGTCCATCTCATCTCTGCCAATCCTAGTATACCTGATAGATATCTCTTCATTTCTTCGCGAAGAAATTCTGTTTTTCCTGACATCCAAAGTGTGCGCACATTCCATGTCCCCATTGATAATTGTTCTGTCAGTTTCAGTTTACTTTTCCTTTCGGTATCCCACATTTTGATCCAACCCCAATAGCTAGATTGGTATCGCGGATGTTCATCTTGACGACGTCCGAGCTAGCATGTTTTATCTGTTGATCGTGTAGGAATAAGCATCAGATAAAAATTCTTTTTTGTACTCTTTAGGTTAGGGTGAGAGCATCAACACTCATCTGACCGACACTCCTCCTTTATCCAGACTTCATACTGGCATGAGATCCCTAAGGATCCCATGGCGGAGTTTGCCTATATTAATTGAAGTTCATTGATATCAAATTTTGAAAAGTTTGATATTGGAACTGATTTGCTCGTTGAATGTGTGTTTCTAACAATCAGTCAAGAACATAATTATGTATTAAGTAAGAGATTCGTTGGTCGCATTGGATTTACTCTATCACTACCACCTCCAGTGCTTCTCCCGGTATAAACATCGTAGAGATCTTGTAAACACCCGAGATTCTAATTCATTCCTCAGCTACAGCCATTCTTGAAAGAGATAAACAACAAGCTCTGCCCTTTGCATTTATAGACGGCCAAGCGGAGGATAAAATATTTATTCCCATGCCTGCTATAATGTTGCGTTATACTGTAGTATTTATACTCTAAGGTCAAAGCGCTGCACATGCCATATGATCAACTATTGAGTTGATCATACGGCACGATGTTTTTATAAATACTTCCGGTTACGTCAACTGCATGTGCGAATTCCAATCATGTATCTGCATCGCGGCTTTTTCTTTCTTGAAAATATATTTCTTTATTCCAGATTAGATTACATTTAAGTCAAATTAATTTAGAAAGAACATAAGAATGTGTATAAAAGAGGTCTGGAATATGTTGATGTTTACAGTGTCTTTGATGGCACTAGAAAACTGGATGCAAGACATGAGGTGCATCTGAACGTGGAAGATCATAAGCGTTTGAAGAGACTGAGAAATATTTATGCAGGGAATCTACAGTAGAACTGAAAAGATCTACTGTTGATTGAAAATAGAAGGGAGAGAAATTGTGGTGAGCTATGGAAATGTTAACAAACGGTTCGCATCGTCGAAAAAAAAAACAGCCGTATTTCTCACGAAAACTTTTATTATTACAGCTTGTGTACAAATTGCAATCAAAAGGTATGAGAGGACAATCAACCTCTAAAGGCTATCATTTTTAAACAAATATTTCATGATCTAAACATGAAATATTTGCACACAATCAGCTGTCTTAATTTTTCTTAGATAAGCATTTTTTTTTTATTTTAAAATCTAATAAGAATGAAATCCTTTTATAATATTTTATGAAAGATTTGATTTATGAAACTGGTTTTACCATACGATTGACTACCAGAAGGGAGAAGGGTAAAGATAGCGCATGCGCTTAGAGGAATTGAAACAATAATTCCAAATTATCTATACACTGCCGAATAGACCAATATTTTTTAGGTTACCGTACGAGTTTGTCGCTTAATATGTGTCAAAATAATTTTTTTTGGAAAAATAAAAAGGAAACAAGAAGAATAAGAGGCTCGCAAATTTGAAAAAAAATAAACAAAGGCCTCGCGCGAGCCCCTTATAGGTCACCACTGGAGAGAATTATGTCAGGAATGTGTTTCAGGTGATCGTGTATTCTGGTATGATTTGGAAATCGGGACTGCTGAAAAGTATGTAACATGTAAAGGTGGTATGAAAACTAAAGAAAATCTAGTGTTTGTATACTAATGCAAGATGCATCCGAAATAAGATGGATCAGTTTTGGCGTTAGTCAGTGCAATCTCGCGAAATGTTACTTGGCTGTCAGCAGAAGCTGTCGTTACCAGTATTGAATTTGATGGGTATAGAATTTTCAGGGAGGATCGAGGAGATAGAAAGATGTGGATTTTGCTGATGGTAACTGAAGAATTGAAGTAAAAAAAGTAGGATATCAATAAGAGAAACGTGCGAATGGTATATTTGAGGTAAAGTGCAGAATAGAGGCCAACGGAACAAAATATACAGTTGGTTGCTGCTATAGTACTTGGGCTGCAAGAAGTCATGTGGAAGAGAAACATCAGCAATGAGTGCAGGTCGAGTAATTAATATGAGGAATTTTAACTACGGTGATATCGACTGGAAAGTGGAAAGATCACGTGGTAAGAGTGAAATGGAATGTATACTCCTACTAAGAGATAATTACTTGCAACAGCATGTGACTAAAGTGATCAATGGTGTGACTAAACAGATCAATGGTATGAGGATGTTTGATCTGCTCACAGGTTCAGAAGATCTTTCATAAGTAAAGTGTCCACGTTACCTCCGATTGGAGTATCATTCAGGTGGTATCGCATCTGGAGTTTGCAAAATTTGTGTATTTTTCTCTGCAGAAGGGCGGGGGTATATGCGGAAATACATGACAGGTGATAATTCTGTAGCAGTTTGCAGCTGTCTCATAGCATAAAATATGCAGGAGATGGATGTCATCAATTCGTGGGAGATCCACAGTTATCTGAAGGAAGATGGTCAGAAAGATACAGAAGATAGGCGTTAGACGGATAGCTAGAACTACTAGTATTAGGTATGATCAGCAAAAAAAAAAAAGAAAGAAAATGTTATGGAGGATTTACGAGGAGGAAGGTGATCAGGTGATTCACGAGCGGTACAAAACTCAGGCAAGAAAGGTTGCCAGCATTGTAAGCTAGGGTAAATTTGATTTTGAGATGACCTTAGCCAAGCAGGTCAAAGGAAATTTGAAGGGAGATATTCAGTTATCTGTTGATGATTTAAAGCAGAGTAGGGTAAAAACTTTTGTGGGCGCTGACGACGAGGTCACTGAGGCAGATGTGATAGTAGAGTTACTGAGTAACCAGTTTTCAAAATTTTATCACCCACGTAGGAGGATATTTCGGTACCTTATGTAGCAATAACGGATATGAGAATTGAAGTTAAGGAATCAGAGGTACTTAGGATATTGCAGAATTTAAATGCAAATACTGCTATAATTTTGGATGAAATATCAGCTCGGGTATTGCTTGAATGTGCAATAAATTGTGAATGCCTCTTAATTTGCTATTAAATTTTTGAACTCAGGTAAAGTCCATAGCGTGTGGAAGGTGTGTAAAATACTTCTTTTGCATAAAGGAGAATCTAAGGCTACAGTAGAAAATTACAGGAGAATAATCACCATCTCGGGAGTTTTTTCTTTTTTTTTTTTAAGTTGGGACCGTACATGAGAAGTGGGCTGATCAAATTGTAGCACTTTAGTACCGTATGTGGATAGTGGGTTGGTAAAGGAGAAATTTGTTGACATTCGATTTAAAAGTGTGTATATCTGGGAATACATCAGTTGTGGTAAAAGTATTGTAAAAGTTGGTTAAACACATAATTCAGGAATGGGTGGATAAGAATATCACAATCTATTGGGAAAGGTCGGGCTTGCCTTAGCAAATTTCTTACCATTCTATAATAAAGTGACAGTTGAGCTGGACGAGGGAAATAGCTACACAGTGATACTTGCTGGATTTTGATAAGGCGTTTGATAGGATATCCCATGGAATACTGTTGGAAAATTGGAACCGAAATGTAGCGTAGGTATTAGCAGAGTCCAGGATGAAGTAGGCGACAAGTGACGCCTACTTCATCCTGGAGTAGGCGACAAGTGACGTGCCCCGAGGCTCTGTGTTTGGAACATTATTTTTCCATTTGTACATAATGATACAGGAAATGTTTTGAAGGGTGAAAGGAGATATTCAGTTCTTTGCTGATAATGTGAAGTTGGGCACAATAAACATGTGAAGAGCTTTCAGGATGATTTAAAAAAAAGCGGGCTGTATTGTCAAAAGATAATGGACGAAAGTATAATGTGAAAAAAGTGTCAAGTTAGGTACGTTGGAATTAAACGATTAAACGGTGACATCCCATTACCGAAGTCCTTACTCAATAAATTTAATTTAAAATAGGTTACACCGGGGGAGGAAGTTGAAATCAATACATCCCACTTCACAGCGATGAATAATTGTCATTTAGAAATTAAAAGAATCAAACGTCTATATCTTCTCAGTAACTTATCCAGAAGGATGAATTTTGCAATGGCAGCGAAAGATGAGTGGACCTGTGCATTGGGAAAATTAAATATTGAACACAAGCGACCTAATTTCTTTGGAAGAACTGTATGCGATGTGGGATTATCAGTCTGCTAATTTTAGGATTAGAAGGGCTTCAAAAGGCTATGACTATGGGTTTTATGAGCAGTCGAGCAAATTTTCTGTTGCTTAATCCAACCTCTACTATACTGCACTATAAATTGATTCTGACTTCTTAACTGAATGTTGTTAGCAATTTTCTTTTCTTTTGGATTATGATGTGTAGCTGTGTTCGATTAGAAGATTAGATTAACATCCAATATATATATATATATATATTGGATGTTAATATAATCAGATGTGTAGCTGTGTTCGATTAGATGATTAGATTAACATCCAATATATATATATATATATATATATATATATATATTGGATGTTAACATCGAATATATATATATATATATATATATTGGATGTTAATATAATCTTCTAATCTGCTACTTATTTCATGTTTATATATTTCCTTTATATATATATATATATATTTTTTTTTTTTTTTGGATTTTGTTATGAACATTAAATTTTGACTTCTCGTATTCCTTAAAGGCTGTTCAAATTATGTCTTATTCTCTCAGTCTATTTTTCTACTTACATTTCATTCTACTTATTCTAATATTCTAGTCTATTCTACTTAAATTTCATGGTTAATTAATTAAAAGTATAAACTGTTTGTGTACCTGTTAATTCTGTTAAACAAAATCAGTGAAAAAACAAATATTGCTTCAATTAATTAGTCATATTTCCCTTTCAGACACCAGAGTGCGTTTTAATGACTGATTGAGAAAATCAGAGAAACGTACATGATTAACTCCAATAATACTAGTCAAGATTAATTCAAGCGTAATGCGAATGCAACAATCTACGGAAATCTACTAGTATTTGACTACTTTCATGATAATAATGCACACCACATTCCTGCAGGAATGGCAGACATAGTTCGGTTGCATACTTCAAGGATTTATTCATTTATATCTTATGATTATAATTATATCAGAAAAATTATTTTATGAGATTTAAAAATCGCTATTATATATATATATATATATATATATATATATATATAATGAATTTAAATGACTCTATACCGCGATGACAAGTTTATTGTTAAGATGCAACTAGTTTCGTTGAATATATCAACTTCATCAGGTATCACAGGCAAGAATTAAATAAAAAATAACAGAGCACTGATAAAATACATTAACAGATCTAGTACGAAACACAAGTACATTTACATTTAAAAGAGGAATGCGTGCTTGAGTTCCAACGATGTTGAAACGGCAGTCCGCTATCTCCGATTCTTGCTGATATATTTCTTCAGGAGTTTGAAGAAAATGCTATTAATTCCACGAGTCTTAAACCTAAAATATGGTATCGTTACATTGACGATGTATTCCTCATCTAGAGTAATTTAATTTCCTTTTTTTATATACAGTTCTACCTAGTAAATAATGAACATTAATATATATATATATAAGGTAATTTATTTATTTTATTCATTATATAGGAAGTGGACGTATCGAGTAAATATTTTCGAAAAGGAGACTCGCTTATTGAGAGTAAGTATACAAAGTAGTAACTTGATCTTCTGTATTTGAAGCTTATTCCATGTGTGTGTGTGTGTGTGTGTGTGGAAAAAGTATTGATTTAGTGAAGTATAAACACATATAGTACATTTTAAAAAAGACTAGGTAAATTGTATTGTGTCGTATTGGGAAAACAGATATGAAAAACATTCCTTTTTATTGAGAACTGAAATATCATGCGGAAGAAGGGTGGACAAGAAGATTAAGAATGCCATGTGTTCAGGCCTTCGGCAAGAAGGATTTCTTCATCAATGGTTCTAGCAATGGTTGAGCGTCCAATCCTTAGCTGGTTTAACCGTATTTCGAGGATTAGGTGGTAATTTCGGTGCCTACAAATATTCTTTGTTTTCTGTAAATTGGATGTTCTACTGAGTGGTTTGCCTCGTTGCGAAGAAAAACGCGAGAGAAAAACCTTCCTTCTCGGATCGGTTTACTCACGTCCAGTTAAAGAGCCCTGTTAAAAGGTCTTCGCTTCCTAGACGTAAAAGAACTCAGGTGTTTCAAAATAAATGTCTTTTTGTATAATATTTCAGCAACGGAGGCTCAAAAATGATTTCTTATGTACTTTCAAATCTTTAGCACAATATCAAGGAACATTGCACAAAATTAGATATTGGCTAGAAATGTCTCAGCAGTGTTTCAGTCAAATTACAACAATCTTTTAGGAAAAGAGTTCTGACTACGTAAGCACCTGTAGTCTAACAGAGTTCTCAAAGTCCCTTCCCACTGCACAAACAGCACAAGATAAGATTCACGTGCAACGTCCAGGGAGAATTACTATCTAAAGAATTCTGAAACATGCGCAAATTCAGTGATGTCTGTGAAATCAGGAAAGACAGAAAAATAGCACTTTGGGTTACTGTTTTCCAGTAATCCGAATACTAGTTCTTTCATCCGATGAAAACAGAATGGAACGAACAAAAACTCTTCAGAGAACGCATAGTGGAATTAAGTATAGTCTCTGGGAAAAATCCCATGTTGGCATAGTGGAATTGTAATAGGCTTTGTTTAGGAAAGTAAAATGCAGGAATATTTTTCAATTACGTTGACTGACAGAATATAACATCAATTTTTGTTTATAAGTCGATAATTATATAAAATATGTTAATATTATGTTAAATGAATTATAGGACATTCCCACACTAAATAAATAAAAATAAAAGTTATTACTTAGAACTATCAGTATTAATATGAACAAGTAGCTTAGGTAATTCACTGACATTTAGGTAAAAAGTACTGGTTTCAAGTATCTTAAGACTATTGGAAGCATAAAGTTCACCAAACGTGAATGAGAATGAAAGAGCTAAAATACTCTGGGATTTCAAAATCCAGACTGACAAAAGTTTGGAATGTAATATACCCGATATAACCGTGGTGGAACAAAGTGAAAACAAGGGTGTTCAATTTTTCAACATATGAGTACCAGGAGATAGTCGGATTGACGACAAAGAAACTGAAAAAATTACAAAGTATCGCGATTTGCAAGTCGTAGTTGAACGAATCTCGCAAAAGAAAATGAAAGTTGATCCCATAATAATAGGTGCCATAATAATTAGCAATCCAGATTGCTAGATTGGAAGCATTTTCAATTGCTTTGGATGACAGCACCGATGCCTCCGGTACAGCACAACCAGCAATATTTATTCGAGAAGTCGATGCCGATTTCAATATCACAAAATTATTGGTACTTCGCCCTTTAAAAGCAACAACGACCGGTGAAGATATATTTGAAACAGTCAGCACAGTCTTCGAGAGATTTGGGCTTAAATAGAGTTTACTTTCTGGCTCTGATGGAGACCCTGAAATTGTTGGTGCACAGAAGGGATTTATTGGAATAGTTCATGAAAGAGCAATAGAACTACAGATCCTGAAAGAGCTATAGAACTACAGATGCATCCGTAATATTTAACAAATTTTCACTGCATTATCCACCAACAAAATCTGTGTGCAAAATCGATTAAATTCACGAATGTTATGGAAGTTGTAGTAGCCAGTATTAAATTAAGTCACGTGCAATTAATCACCGCCAATTTAAAGTGTATTTAGCAGACCTATTTTCGGATTATGAAGATGTGTCTTATTATTGTGAAGTGAAGTGGTTGAGTAAAGGTAAAATGATAAAACGACTTTATGATCTGAGTCAAGACGTTGCAGATTTTATGGACATAAAAGGAAACAATTAACCAAGTAAAAGATGATGTGTGGGTGTGTGATTTAGCATTCCTTGTAGATGTCACCGGATACGTAAACGAACTGAATCTTAAATTGCAAAAACAAGGACAATTGGTTCATGAACTGCATGGACATGTCAACGCTTTTTGTAATAAACTAAGATTGTTGGAAAGTCAGATAAGAGCTAAAAATTGTTATAATTTTTCTACTCTAGCAGCTCATAAATAGTCACTGATAGACTTTGAATTTTAATCCACAAGAACAACACTGTCCTCTACTTTACAACTTAAAAAATAATACTATTTTTATAATATTTATAATTAATTTTTATTTATAAAAATATTAATCCACCTTAATTAAAAATATATTATTTATAATAATATTTAAAAAAAAAAAACGCTTTATTATGTATTGCATACATAAAAAATACCTTATAAAATTATAAATTACAAAATTTAAAATTCTAAAAACTACATATATAATAATAATAATAATAATAATAATAATAATAATAATAATAATAATAATAGTATTTTTCTTATAAATTCAATGATTTTTCTTATTAAAATTATGCATGCCTATTAATGAATTTACAAAACATGTCACTACAGTGTTTTTTGTTTTTTTAACAATGAATTTCATACACATTTTCCTCTTTTTGTATAATATATTAATAATATTATGGATATTATTTCTGGGAAAACTCCCATGTTACTCCCCTTAACAAACTATTATATTTACGGCTATTTTGCGTGCTTCTGTTTAGGAGTGACCCTGTTTAAATGTCATTGTCTTTTTACTCACGGATTCTTAAGCCATTGTAGATGTAGATTTAACAATAAATACATGTAGCATAAAGGAAGAGAAATGTACACATACCTTTTTCTGGGTATTGTGGCTTTTCTTCTTTCTGCGATGTGCAAACTACTGTGTGAGGGGGAGGGGTTAGGCAATGTGGGGGAATTAAAATAGAAATGGAAAAAAAACCGGGTTTTTTGAATAATATATATATATATATATATATACATACATATATATTATATTATTAGGGATGGGCAGAGCATTTTTTATATAGGGTTGAAAAGGGTGAAAGGGGTTGAAAACAGCAACTGATAATTTATTTCTGCGGGTAGATTACTAAATTGCTAAATATGTTTAGATTACAAAAAGAACTAACACAGATCTTCAAAAATCGCAACTGTCCTACACAACTAATGAATTACGCAAACTGGAGGGCCAAAACCACCAAAACAACCCAAGTACCAAAACAAACTTCCCAACACAAAAAATGATCAAACTACCATACACCCAAAACACATTCAAAGCTTATAAATACATATTCAAATACTGACTACAAACTGGTATTCACCACAAACCAAAAATTGGCAAATCCGCTAAAACCCACTAAATTTCACACACAAAAGGAAATATTTGAACACCACAACGTAGTCTATAAATTTCCCTGCCAAAAGGAATCACTTACACAGATTCAATCATCGGGTCTTTATGGGCAAGACTACAAGAACACTTCCGCGATTGTAACATCCCCATTCCAGAACATTTAACACTAAAAAACGCAACATTCTTCTTCTTCTTCTTCCTCTTATTATTATTATTACGGAGACCCTAAACATCATGTACACACAACTATACGACATTCTCTCAGTATCTATCATACCTTGCCTTAAACTCACTCACCGGCATAGCACCCCACAGCAGACTCTGGCAGCTTATTCCACTCATTTACCACTCTAAAAGTAAAGAACCCAGCTCTAACACCCTTGCTAACTGCACTCTTTCCCAGCTTCCATAGGTGTCCCCTAGTTCTTCCACCACCAGTCCTGATCTCAAAAATATCCTCTGAATTAATCCTATAGAAACCCTTTAGCAATTTGAATGTCTCAATCATATCTCCCCTTTTACGCCTATCAACTAATTTCTGCAACCCAAAAATCTTCAACCTGTTCTCATATGGTTCGTTCCATAGACCTGCTATTATCTTGTCACTCGATTCTGGATCCTCTCCACTCCTCCCCATCAAGAAGGAACCTAGGTGACCAAATCTGGGCACAGTAGTCGAGATGAGGTCTTATCAAGGCTCAGTACAGAGGTACAATAACTTGCTTGTCTCTGCACGTCAAGGTATTTTTCAACAACCAAGTGAGTTGATGAGCTGATTTAGCTACTTTCGCAATGTGCCCCCTAAACTTCATCTCCCTATCCACCAACACTCCCAAGTCCCTGGCCTCATCAATCTCCTGGAGTACAGTTCCACTAATGTGGTATACTGCTGCTAATCTTTTCACACCAAAATGCATAACCTTACATTTTGTCACATTAAATTGACATCCATTCTCCTTAGCCCAGAACTCTAATCTATCCAAGTCGTCAAAAAAGAAAAATCAAATACAAAGCACAGGAAAAACTGAAATAGCTGTTCACGCCCTTGAACAAAAACATACCCCGCAGATCGACAAGGCCACATAGCAGACAGACAAGACAATGAAAGAATGCTTAGAATATCGGAAACAATAGCCATAAAAATGTGACGCGAACTCTATCAACGTACACAGGCCCTACATAATCTCCGAGGTTTGAGAGCTTCACAACATAAAATTGAGGTCACAACCCCGACTAATAGGCGATAACACAAACACTTTAAAAGCAAAAGAACCTAACCGACCTGACATAGCATCCACTTCCTCCATGTGTTCAGACGACGACCACGCATAGTCGAAACGGACCGCACTCCGTCAACCCCCCCACCTCCTTTCCCACTCTAAAAATCAGTTGCTGTTTTCAACCCCTTTCACCCTTCCCCACCTATATAAATATAAAAAAACGCTCCGCCCATCTCAAATAATATAATATATGTATATATATATATTATTATATAAGAGAGAAATTAGTCTGAACACTAAATTAGCTGTATACAAGGCAGTGTTCAAACCTGTTTTAACTTATGGATCTGAGAGCTGGGTCAGAAGTAAAACACTTGACCAAAGACTAGAGACCGCAGATATGAGAGTCCTGAGAAAGATTAGAGGCGTGAACAGACGGCATCAATGGCAATATCATATTAAAAACGAGGATAACAGGAAAGAACCTGATATTGTCAGCATCCAGGAATGCGTTAGCAGAGCTAATCTCAGCTGGTATGGTCACTTAAACAGAATGGGCGTGGAAAGATTAGCAAAACCAGTGTTCTCTGCCAGGAAAAAGACCCAGAGGAAGACCAAGATATAGGTGGATTGATACGGTACAAAGTGCCTTAGACGATAGAAATATAAGATCTGATATTCTTGGAGTCTTGACAAGTAACAGACTGATTTGGAGGAAAATTGTAGATAGGAAGTAAGTAATGATGTAAATTTTTCATGTAGTTCTATCATATCCTGTACACCCCTTGAGGGTACATGGCAGGAATTTGATGATGATGATGATGATGATGATGATATATTATTATTAAAAAACCCGGGTTTTTTTACATTTCTATTTTAATTATCCCACATTGCCTAACCTCCCCCCTCCCACACAGTAGTTTGCACATCGCAGAAAGAAGAAAAGCCACAACACCCAGAAAAAGGTATGTGTTAATTTCTCTTCCTTTATGCTGCATATATTTCTTGGTAAATATACATCTACAATGCCCAAAGAATCCGTGAGTAAAAAGCCAATGACATTTAAACAGGGGCACTCCTAAACAGAAGCAGGCAAAATAGCCGTAAATATAATAAATGTTAATAATAGTTACTATAGATTGAATGTGTAATTTGCAATTGAAAAATATAACATTTTTAACAGCATTTATAGTATAACAATAAGATATATACTTTACAGTTTTTGCTTTTAATGTATTTAAGTGCTGTAAGTACAGTAATTCAGTGTAATATTTTTTTCTTTCTGTTGATGTCGGTTGAGATGTAATGTCTCAGCTTGCATCTTCGAAAATTTTTAATAAGCTTCTCTGAGGATGACATCGGTGTTAGATATTTCTTTTTATTGATTTGATTGCAGTGTAGGAAGTAAGATGATGTTTGAGAGGTCAAATGAACAATATGGTTTCACTGTGGCAGTCTTCCCATGTCTTCTGAGCTTTTGATTCGTATCAAATGAACAAAAAGGTTTCACTGTGGCAGTCTTCCCATGTCTTCTGAGCTTTTGATTCGTATCAAATGAACAAAAAGGTTTCACTGTGGCAGTCTTCCCATGTCTTCTGAGCTTTTGATTCGTATCGGCTTTGAAGTTTGAGACTTCCTCAAGAATATCTTGGCATCTCTGATCCACAAAAGTTGGTAATTTTGTTCTGTTTTTACTTTTCTTGCTTGGTACAACAAATTCTGGTTGAATGGTGTTATATATTCGGATAGAAATGTTGATGTATTATCTTGCAATGTGTTAAAATCCATGGCAACTGTTTTTTTCTGTCTGCTGGCTTTTATGAGATTGTCTCTTGTGGACTTGCTGGTAACACGAACTATGACTGGAGCAGGGTCCTGGAAAGCCCTGTTTTTTGCTCTTCCTACGAATCCGATTTACGGTCTGAATATCGTTAAGCTGAAGGGGGATATCAAATGCATGGCCTAATTTTAAAAATACGTTTATGAGGTTGGGTGTTGGCACAGTTTCAGGAAGACCGTTTATGACAAGATCTTCTTTATCTTGTTGCTCATTTAATCGTTCGTATTGTAGTATTAGGAAATCAAGTTCTTGAAGGAGTGTGGATGTCTCTTTCATCAAATTGTGTTGCCTGTCAGTAGTACGTAGTTCTGAATCTAATGACTTTTACCGTTTACAACACTTCTATCATTACTAAATTATTATGTTTGACCAAATCTTGATACTCGTTAGATTTTTTATTTATTATTTGTTTGTTCTGTTTGTCAAAGATTTCTTGCACAAGATATACTAAGCTTGCTTTTGTAGTCTCTAGAGGGTTTCCTATTTGTATATTTAAGGAGAGTAGTAGTAGGGTCACTCTGAACCAGATCAAGATCAAGATAATATATATGAATTCGTGACGTCATCGTGTGATAAGATGATTGAGGTTATTGTGATGGAGGCGTGGCGTGACGTCATCAGATTGGAATGTTTCGAATTTCCCTGTGGGCATATATGTGTCAGTGACAAAAATACACCAGTGACATCACTGGTGTATTTTTGTTTGCGTATGGTTTTCTGGTGATGGTTAGACATAAGATATCTTGGAATTTCCCAGGGTGACACACATCCGTAATTGAAGTCATTTTGTGTTTTTGCTTGTCTACAGTTGCCAATAAATAAAAAAACTGTGTGTGAATTCACTGTGAGTTTGAAAAAAAAAGTGATCTTACTTAAATTTGCATAACACATCAACGACACCATTTGTTCATTTACGTTTACACATTTTATTTCATAGATATTATTTACAATGTTATCTTTCTGAATATAACATATAGCAATAGGAATTTTCTGACATCACCACAGTGTGTGCTGTTTTTCTTGTCGTAACATTTCTCTGATGAGACATGTGCGATAGGCTGATATTGATACTGCTTCCCATATTAGTATAGAAATTTCAAAATACACAAGTATAAATAGTACTGCTATTAAAGCAAGCATCTGCCGCTTTTGCGAAGGTTCTTGAGTTTCACCTACAAAGGAAAAAATTTTATTGTTAGTGATGAAAAAGTTAGAGATTACTATAATCCTAATACAGCCGACAGTTTTGAAAGTATCAAAACTTTACAGAAACATACAAATTTTCCACATTAAACCAGGTAAAGTTGATTAGCAACACAGCCTACTTATGTGAGACATAAGCCCATTAGAAAAAAATTTAATCGCAATCAAATCAAAGTCCCAACACTTTTAAACACTTTTCAATGTGATTTGGCAGATATGTCATCCCATGCAAAAGAGAATGGGGAAGTGTGTTTCCTTTTTGTATGCATTGATTGTTCTTCCCGATTTGCGTGGGTTCGAACCCTGAAGGAGAAATCAGCAGACGCTGTTGTTAACGCTTTAGAGTCTATTTTTCAAGAAGAAGTGCCATGTTGCATAAACACTGATCAAGGAAAAGAGTTTTGCAACAAGAAAGTTCGTGCAATGTTTAGAAACCATAATATTAATTTCTACACGACAAGGAGTGAAATGAAAGCACCCATTGCAGAAAGATTTATCAGAACATTCAAAACAAAGTTCTAGAAATGGATGACGTATACTAAAAGTAAAAGTTATACGAAAATTTTGCCGATCCATGTACATACTTATAATCTCACACCACACCGCACTATCGGTATGGCTCCTAGAAAAGTATTTGTACGGAACCCAAGAGGAGACTACCATACCAAAATTTCACGTAGGCGATAGTGTGGTTTTAATTGATGATACCGACAAATTTAGAAATGGGTTTGGGGGTAACTGGACACGAGAATTGTTCACTATTGCACAGGTTATTAATAGAAATCTTGTAGTATATAGAGTTCGCGCTCGGAACGGAGAGATAGTGGAGGGAACTTTCTATGAACCCCAACTGCAAAAGGGTGATATATCCAATGAACTTCCAGAAGACGTGTATCTAAACGAAAGCGTACTTAAGCCGCAAACAGAAAGGAAAGCTTCAGTATTTTGTTAAGTGGCTCGATTATCCCTCATCGTATAATTCTTGGGTTCGTATCGAATTTGTTTTACTTAACTCTTCCCAGTAACGCCAGTATGAAATTGTTTCCTACTAACACGCAAACAAAATAATTTCAAGTGGAATTACCACACGTGATCTGATATAAAGGTAAATGGGAAGTTGCTCTTGCCGAAATTCATCTTCCGGGAGAATTTAATAACATCGATTCCGGCTACGAGAAGTTTCATATGATACGTAGCGGGGGTGGAGCAGGAGAAGCGTAAACACTATCGACAACAACAACATCACAGGAAATAATATTTTAGAAAAGCCTAAAGAAAGATTTTCCAAAGTGTACAAGATTCCTCATGGCAGTTACAATTCACCCTCTGAACTTCTTCAAGTAGTATTTGATGTGAGTTCAGTGATTTCTGGAAAAAAGAACCCGAACAACAACATTTCTTCCGATGACCTCAGAGCAAAAAAAAAAAAAAAAAAAAAAAGCGCGTTTTTTTTTTGTTCCGTAGACATCAGTATCAGTTGTAAGTGACATCGCTAAGAGATATCCGCACTGACCAGCTCTATCATCTCCTGTAAGGTGTGCGGAAATCTTCAGGAGGAGGGGATGGGATGGGTTAGAGGGGTAGGGATGGGTGGGGAGCATTGCAGGGAAGACGAATGTCACCTCTCCACTACACTTTACCACCACCACCACCTAATGGTATAATTTTTTTTCCATCCTAACAATTTCGGACATATGAGTGAGAGAACTAGTCACATGCTCTAACATAAAAAACGCTGTTTGAGGATAAAATACTTAACATAATAAGGACAAATAATATAGAATACCCTTCGAACCACAGAAATAAAGTTTGCCCAATGTTGTCACAAAGCAAGGTAATCTCACATCATCATATCCAACAGCATGTGGAAACATGTCTGTGAGTAATCAGTGCGCAAGTTTCATTTTAGAAGGATCGAGGGTAATGGTATGGTAAACAGTACTATAAGGAAAAACAATCGAGTCGAGTGCCTTTTCAGTTACGGCAATTCGTTCTTCCAGTGCAGCTATCGTATTGTGTTGCGGTGTTTTGTGTTCAGTATAGTAAAGTCTGTTTTTACATGATCTCTGATCATATAAAAATAATCACAGTCTAATTATGTTATCATTTTCGCTATGTTCATATATCCATTTACATGCATTATTTCCAGAGCTACTCAGTCAGGAAAAACAACCTCCGTGTTGTCTCTCATAGAACATTGCAAAAAATTAACCGGAGCCAATCGTTTACAGTGAAAATCAGGATAAATTAAAAAAAAAATTACCAACATAGAATTCGTGAATGGTTTGAATGTTACCTGAGTTTGATTCTAATGTGAGAAATTGATTGATATTCGATAATTTGGTTCACCAGGAAAAGGACAGCATGGATATAGATGATGTTTTCCTAAAAGGTTCACATCACCGTAACCTCAGCTTTAATCTTCTGACCCAAAATTTATTCTGTAAAATAACACATTTCCGGACAATTTATCTCAGTAGCCATTATGTTATTGAATTTAGAAATCCCGGAGACTCTTACAATTTTCTCATTTAGCTTCAAAGTATTTCCAGGACATACGAACGTGCTAGTTCAGATTTATAAAGATGCAACACGGGAACTCCGCTCATATTTAATTTTAGACTTTAGACAGGAAACACCCGATATTTTACGCTTAAGGTCGCGATCTTGCTATTAAAAGAACCCAACACAGTGTTTATTTCTGAATGGCTGATAGACTCGAACGATATGAATATCTCATGAAGTACTTATCTCATTCCTCTCCCAAACAAGCAAATGATGCTTTAAACCACTGCACTACTAGCCAAATCACGACGCAGTGTGAAATCTGAAAAAATGTTATATCTGTTGATATTCCACTAAATAACCACCAGAAGTCACCTACGAAGGAAAAATAAAACAATAAGAGCACTAAGCAACAAATCGGTTCGCTTCATTACTAGATGAAATCTGGTTTTACAGCACGGAGGAGCACTGTTCCCATTATTAGGCATTGTCATTGTTCCTTTATTGAATTCACTTATTATAAAATAAATCATATGTTTAAAGCATTTATGATCCCCCAATCACCAGAGGAGCGTGAACTGTACACACTAGATGATGAGATGAGTGCCATTTTAAAAATGAGAAACAAACATCCAGATGAAAAACTAAAAACATACTTAAGCACTTTGCAAAAGTATTTAGGTTTGAAAAACCAAACGTATTTAGGTTTGAAAAACAGGAACATAGACTGACACATTCTGAACCTACACTGAACAAACCGAATACACATAGCCATTACCGTCAAACATCATAATCAACCAGTACCAGTGAGGAAAATGCTTCCAGTTCACTCCCTGCCTGCAGCAGAGCTCGAAAAACGAGTACCAAATCACCCTGAAAGCTGCGTGGGAATAAGAAACTGGTGTGGAAAAATTGGTAAGTGAAAAAAAAAAGAATTTTTTTTTTAATTATCTTTTATTTTCATAAAACTATCTCTTTTATTTTCAGTAAATATTGTAGTCACAGCATTTGTGACTACAATATCATTTAGCCACAGATCCTTAGAATAAGATTTGTTAATAATATTTTGCATAGGAAGAACACGACATCACAATATTAAAAATATACACAGTGCAAACCACACGCGACAGATTCCTTAGCTTGTACAGGTACACTATTATAATGCCATATATTAGTGTTGATATTCAGAAAGTTAACAATATCGCTTTAGGGTGGACGACCGAAGCTATCGAAAAAATTGCAGTGTTTGTCTTTAATATAGATAGCTTGCCTATGTTGTCCTGGCAAATAGGCCAGATCTGTGTTTCACGACGAACATCGACTGTTGTTGTCTGATCGGATGTTGTGGCAATTCATCACGAGCACAAACTCCTAAACCCACTTTTCTTGTGGTGGGTTCTAACTGTATTATTCTTGCTAATTGTTCAGTGTTCATAGTCCAGTAACACAGAACGATCCTTTGTTATGGATAACGTACACTCAATTTTTCTGCATAAAGAACCACTGTGATGTTTTCAGGAAGAGGTTGACTAAATTTAACTTCGAGTCACACACTTACTCTTCTTAAGAGGCTGACATGGGGGCAACATCATATCCTCAGCAGAAGATGTCATCTCGCTTGCGCTTTTTAGTATTCGTTTTCTGCTTCTTGCTTCCTTGACCTCTCTGAAGTAATCGACTCTAAACTTTTTCAGCAGTGTTTTTCCCAGCTTCTGATGCTTTGTTTATAAAGGCTCGACTATAGGTACCCCTTTCAATACATCTCCTATTATATGCTGACCGTCTTTTGAGGCATAACGACTGACAAATTGAGCTGCAGGTTTTAAAATTGGACTTAGAAAGGCACTTCTGAAAATGCTACCTAATCCGACCCAACGATGTATTGGGGGCCCCGTAAACACTCGAGCGCCACCTGCCTGCATTATGTAATATCTGGGATAATCAGTCATCCTTCACTTGTAGGAAGTGTAATTTAACTATTGTCTTGCCGCCACGAAAGTGGAACAATTCGCCTCTGTCAGAACGAATTTCAATGCTAATTGAATGAAATGTTGGTTTTCGTAACGAATAATAATCAGGGTCAGCAAAAGCGAAAGAACACTTGGTGCTGCACTGAACAACTCGTAACAATGATGCATATGTATCATCAAATATCTGTTCTTGGATTAAATGAGAATAAACAAAACATGCGGCTACACCCGTCTTTATATCAACTGCATATTTCCCAGTGATTGTAGCTTTTAGTTTAACACCAATTTGAATAAAACCCAGTAGGAGCCCCAACCCAGGTGGCTCGTTTGTAAACAACAGATTGTAATCTTTTTTGATTCTTTTTTGATTGCAATGTTGTTCGGGTTCTTTTTTCCAGTAATCACAGAACTCACATCAAATACTACTTGAAGAAGTTCAGAGGGGGAATTGTAACTGCCATGAGGAATCTTGTACACTTTGTAAAATCCTTCTTTAGGCTTTTCGAAAACATCATTTCCTGTGATGTTGTTGTTGTCGATAGTGTTTACGCTTCTCCTGCTCCACCCCCGCTACGTATCATATGAAACTTCTCGTAGCCGGAATCGATGTTATTAAATTCTCCCGGAAGATGAATTTCGGCAAGAGCAACTTCCCATTTACCTTTATATCAGATCTCGTGTGGTAATTCCACTTGAAATTTCGTTTGCGTGTTAGTAGGAAACATTTTCATACTGGCGTTACTGGGAAGAGTTAAGTAAAACAAATTCGCTACGAACCCAAGAATTATACGATGAGGGATAATCGAGCCACTTAACAAAATACTGAAGCTTTCCTTTCTGTTTGCGGTGCTTAAGTACTCTTTCGATTAGATACACGTATTCTGGAAGTTCATTGGATATATCACCCTTTTGCAGTTACGGTTCATAGAAAGTTCCCGCCACTATCTCTCCGTCCCGACTGCGAACTCTATATACTACAGGGTTTCTATTAATAACCTGAGCAATAGTGAACAATTCTTGTCTCCAGTTACCCCAAAACCCTTTTCTAAAATTTGTATCATCACTTAAAACCACACTATCGCCTACGTGAAATTTTGGTTTGCTAGCCTCCTCTTGAGTTCCGAGAGATCTTGTACACTTATTTCCAAACACGATCCTCGTTATGGAGGTTAACTTCCGAAGGAGCTATACCGATAGTGCAGTGTCGTGTGAGATTATAAGTATGTACAAAGATCGGAAAACGTTCGTATAAAGTTTACTTTTAGTATATCATCCATTTCTAGATCTTTGTTTTGAATGTTCTGATAAATCTTTCTGGAATGGGTGCTTTCATTTCGCTCCTGGTCATGTAGAAATGAATATTATGATTCTTAAATAATGCATGAACTTTCTTGTTGCAAAACTCTTTTTCTTGATTTGTGTTTATGTAATATGGCACTTCTTTAAAAATAGACTCCAAAGCGTTAACAACAGCGTCTGCTGATTTCTTCTTTAGTGTTCGAACCCACGCAAATAGGGAAGCACAATCAATGCATACAAGGAGGAAACACACGCCCTCATTCTCTTTTCCATGGGATGACAAATCACATTGAAAAGTGTCGGGACTTTGATTTGATTGTAATTAAACGTTTTTCTAATGGGCTTTTGTCTCACATAAGTAGGCTGTGTTGGTATTCAACTTTACACGGCTTCATGTGGCAAATTTGTATGTTTCTGTAAAGCTTTGATACTTCCAAAATTAACTATGTATTAGGATTTTTGTAATCTGCTAACTTTTCCGTCACTAACAATACGATTTCTTTCTTTGCAGGTTAAACTCAAGAACCATCGTAAAAGCGGCAGATGCTTGCTTTAATAGCAGTGCTATTTATACTTGTGTATTTTGAAATTTCTATACTAATTTGGGTAGCAGTATCAATATCAGCCTATCGCACATGTCTCATCAAAGAAATGTTACAAAAAGAAAAACACCACAGACTGTGGTGATGTCGGAAAATTCCTATTGCTATATGTTATATTCAGAAAGATAACATTGTAAATAATATCTATGAAATAAAATGTGTAAACGTAAATGAACAAATGACGTTTTTGATGTGTTATGCAAATTTAAGATCACTTTTTTTTTTCAAAATCACAGTGAATTCACACACAATTTATTTATTTATTGCCAACTGTAGACAAGCTAAAACGGAAAGGGAGTTGAATTGCGCATGTGTGTCACCCTGGGAAATTCCAAGATATCTTATGTCTAACCATCACCACAAAACCATACGCAAACAAAAATACACCAGTGATGTCACTGACACATATATGCCCCCAGGGAAATTCGTTTCAATCTCATGACCTCACGCCACGCCTTCATCACAATGACGTCAATCATCTTATCACACAATGACGTCACGATTCCTTATCTTATCTTGATCTGGTTCAGAGTTACCCCACTACTACTAAAGAGTTCAAATTATAGCACTCTTGTGTATTTTTTTGTCTGTTCATTTCGTCGTCTGGTTTTGCCTTCGGTATATATATAATCGGCTGCGTCATAGGTGGCTGCCTTAGGTGCGTTTCTTTGTTCTTTCTGCAGAGTAAACACTTCCATTCCTCTCGTGTTGCTTTGAGTTTACGCTGACAGGTTGTTTCTGGAAACCCAGCGCATTTCAAGTGTAGAATCCTACTGTATTTCATACAGGTTAGATTATTTCCGCTGGACCATAAATCCTCGAGGCATTTGATACACTTCATGAGTCACCGTTCTTCCCTTGAGCAACTGCGGCATGATTGTAAAGATGGTGACGTCCTTTATTCTTTGCTCTTCGTTGACCGTAGTCCTCTCTGTTCACTTTTAAACACTTCAGCCGATTTCGATGAATTTTATATCACTGTCTTCGGCGTGTCAAGCAGAAAGAGTTACTTGGGAACACTTTTAAAATAAACAGGAGTTGTAACCACTTTAAAATTGTAAAAAACGGGAGCAGCGAAAACAGCGTGCACCCGTTCGTATGGCTACACAGCTTACTTTAATAATAATAATAATAATAATAATTTCACATTTTATTATGTCTCAGATAAATTACATGCATGTATATTTTTTAAACGGTAATAACATTTTATTTATCATCATACAGAGTATTGACTTATATACAATAAAGTATACTGTTGTTTTTTCTGTTCAGGGCAAAACGTAGCGTAGAGTGATTTTTTAAATTGAAATATACATAATGTTTTTTCAATATTCAATATCAATATCATAGATTATTATTATACAGCCTATTTATATATACACATTTTTTTTAAATATCAGTATCTTCATTATTGCCATGCACTTTACTGACTGTTTTGTTACATAATCTGCATTCTTTGATTATGAGGTTTACGTGTGGATCAGTGAGACTTTTTATTGCGTCGAAGCTTGGGTTAGCTTTTATGAAGAGAGTGGAATTAGCCTTCAGTATTTGTGTTGTTGTAACTGTTTATTCGTGGGATGTAGGCATTGAATGGTAGTGATTTGTGATGTGTATATTAGTGTTAATGGTATATTAACCTTGTTGTAATGTTTTACAGTGTTCGTGTTTTATCGTTCTGTAGTCATCTATGTGTTTTAAACTTCTAGGTAGGTTGCTGAGTTGCGTGGGTATCCGATGTGATCTCACAAAAGAACCGTATGTGTTTTTGAAGAATGTAGGGATGTAGAGAGTTGTTGTAGGTCGTGTTATACGATATATATCTCTGTTGTTTCGATAGGTGATGTTGAAGCAATTCCTTGTTAATGATATGTAGTGTTCCAGGTTTTTAATGCTCAGAATTCTGTGTATGGCCATGTGCTTGTCGGATATTGGTTGTTGCGTGTAAGGTGTCCCGATCACTGTTGACACGATTTTCCTGTGTAGTGTTTCTAATTTTGTTTGGTGGCTGTTTGATGTGTTTGCATGGACTGTTATACCATATCTGAATAGAGATTCGCATATGCCCTGATATACTATTTGTTTTTTTTATTTATATTGGATAGAATAATGTCTTTTACTTGGAAGACTTTTTCTGCGATGATCCGAAGTTTGATATGTAGGTATTCTATATGTTTTGTCCATTTAAAGTGGCAACCAATGTATAGGATCAAGGTATTTTGCATGTTATACAAGTTTGATTTCTGGACATTGGCAGGTATTTTGCGTTTTGGTACAAGTGTGTTGTGATTTCATTGAGGACTTGTTGTGCTTTGGAGAGAGCCGTGTTGATGTCTGTGTGGATTGCTAGTATTGCGATGCAATCTGCCTACTGAACTATTTGTCTTCTTATGGCCAGGTTGTGAACATCGTTAATGTATATATTGAAAACAGTGGGTAATAATACGGCGCCACGAAGAACGCCGTGTTTTATTTTTGTACCCCGGCTGTGATATGTACCTATTTTTTTTAGTTGTAGTCTGTTTGAGAGGTAGTTTCTGAATCATGTATGTATGTAGTATTTCTCTCATACCTATTGAGTATAGTTTGGTGAGTAGTAATCATGTTCAAGTGTATGAAATGCTTTGATTAAGTCAAGCAGTATAAGGTTGGCGTACTTGTTTTTGTCGAGAGCTTGGTTTATTGTTTCGGCGATGTCTTCTAATAAAGTGATGGTGCTTTTTGTTTTCTGAAAGCCGTATTGGTTTTTTTTACATCATGTTGTACTTCTGTAAATAGTTCTGTAGCTGCCGTGTGTAATTTTTGAAATGACTGGTAAGGTAGCTATAGTTCTGAGTATCGTTAATTTTATCATGTTCGTAAATTGGCGTAATTATTGCAGTTTTTAGTTGTTGTGGAATAATGCCAGTGTCGAATATTATGTTCTCGAGTTTCAAAAATATTGAGTTTATTTGTTCAAAGTGTGTTATAAGGCATGTGAGTCTTATTTTGTTTATTCCTCTGGTTTTAGTTGTAATAGTGCTTCTTTTTGTTCCTGTTTTTTGACGTGTGGAAAATACATATTTTGTTGTTGACTTTGTGTCGGTAGTTTTTTGTTGATCGTTGGTATTTTGTCTTTTTTGAGTTGTGTGAAACTGTTTCTGAAGGCATGGTTAAATGAGTGTGCTAGTTCCTCATGGTTTGTGTCCTCACCGAACCTTTTTTGCAATAAACCTTGTGCTGAAATTTTCTTTTTTCGACTAATTCGTGGATTGTAGCCATGTTTGCTTCATGTTGTCGTTATATTGCATGAATTTTTGTAAGTAGTAATGTCCTTTTTGCCCTATGAATTTTTGTTGTTATTTGATTTCTTGTATTTTTGTATATCCATCTAGATTTTTCATTTTGATAGTTAATATTTGGTCCTTTTCTCTAAATATGATATATTATATTGGATTTATTAGACCAATGTAATATATATATAAGTGTTTTTGTATAAGGTTTGTAAATGTGTGCTATCAGGTGTCTTTTTTTTTAGTTTTGTTCCATAGATTTTCTTTTACAGTAATACTATTTAGTATGTCGTCATTTATCCATGGATTGTTCTCTGATTGTCGCTTGGTTTATTTAGGATTAGTTGCCTTTTTATATGTTTCTGTGAACTTTAGTTGAAAATTCTCGTTTAATGTTACAGAATCATTTATTTAAGTAGCCAATTCCAGTCCGTAATTTTTACATGGTTATCGACAATACCCTTTAATGTGATCGAGTTTTGTCGACTTTTGTGGTGATGGGAGGGGGTAGTTAACGCAATAAAACGAATTTGAAACAAAGTAGTGATCAGCAATTTTGACGTTAATTACTGATTCTGTATATGTATGGATGGGAACCTGTGTGTTGATATGATCAATGCCGGATTGTGTTAATGAATTGTTGAGCATTTCTTCTCTTCTTGTTGAGTTAATGCTAGGGTTTATGCTGTACTGACTTTGTATATGAAGGTACCTGTTAGTGGTTGAAGAAGCGTGGTAAAGAGTATTTATATTAATGTTTCCTATTAGGGTCAGCCTATATGTCCTACGGGGTTGGATACCGCTTAGCCATGCTTCTAAGTAATGAAGAAAGCTGAATGGATTATTATCTGGGATGTCTGTATATTATGTTTATTGTGTATTTAATAGTACGTTTGTGGGTTTTTGTGATTTCCAAAATTAGTGTTTCCGCATGTTCAAAACCGGTTTGGTTTTCAGTCAGATGGCATTTTTCTTTGATAAATGCCACGATGCCTCCTCCTCTCTTGTTTGGTCTACATAAGATATAGGTTTGGTAATTATTAATGTTGTATGCGTTGAATTTTGTGTAGTTTATTGCAACTTCGGTCAATATATGCGCATCTATATTTGTCATGGTGTAGTTCAGCTTTGTTATCAATGTAAGCCAGTGTTTTTTTTATACTTCTTATGTTTGTGTGTACGATAGTGAAGTTGGTATTGGTGATAATGTTGTCTGACTATTTCTTCAAAGAGTCAAAGATGTTGAAATTTATATTGCCTGAGTGGATATATTCGCCTAGATTTAAGATCTCCGTTATATAGATTGTAAGATTTCTAATCTTGTTCTTAAGGATGTGAAGTGTGTTTTATATTGGTATGCTATGTACGTCGGATTATCTTGCAATTATTCTCTTGATATAATAATAATAATAATAATAATAAAAATTTTTTTAACATTTTATTATTTCTCAGATAAATTACATACATTATATGAAGACAATTATGCATAACAAATACTTTCTCGTACATAAAGTTTTTTTTTAAAATAATAATAATAACAATAACTATTCACAACATATAATATTCATAAGCATGATTATTACAGATGTTTCTTTGCGATTTTACACTCTATATATACAATATCAATGGATATAATTACTTTATATTGCATACTTTTGTTACAGTTATTATATACATTACATATATTTGATTAAATTTGATACATTAATTACATTTGTTTACATATGATACATTACATACATTTGTTTACATATGATACATTACATACATTTGTTTACATATAATACATACATTAAATACTTTGGTTTACATGTGATATGTACATTACATGCATTTCGTTACATATGATACATCTTGGATGAGAACTAATTTCTCTGCATTCATCCTCGAAGCTTATATGTAAGCTTATCTGAGGATAACACCAGTTGGTTATTATTTATTGGTTTTTTTTTTTGCTGTGTTGGGAAGCTACGAAATCTGTGATTGAGAAATTCGCGCGCGTGCACTCTCACACACACACACGCACGCACGCTCACACACACACACACACGCACGCACGCACACACACACGCGCACACGCGCACGCGCACACAATAACTTGGAATGTATTGATACGTCGCTGAACTGGAAGCCTGAACCAATCTACTGTGTTCCATTAAGTTTGTATGGTATTTGGCTTGCGTGTTTCTTGTCCATAGTATGTCCTTAGAGCTCTTTTAACGCAATTGTAGTTTGTAAGGTTTTTGTATTCAAAAGGTAATTTGTTTATCATGTCTGGGATGTAGCAGTTTCGCGTGGCATTTCCGTAGTGATTATTGTATTTATATGTAATATAATTAGTTGTCTGAGTTCTTGTTATACGGTGTGTATTTCTGACTGTCCTGTAGTTGGCATCGAAATAATGTTTTAGCAAAACTGCATAGTGAAATAAATGGTTTGCTGTCAGTATTTTTTGTTCTGACATTGCAATGTATATAAGGTCGTTATTTTCTCTTTGTTCCCAAAAGATCAGTTTTATCATTTGGTACTGTAGCGACATTAATCTATTTAATTTGTAGGGTGCACAGAAGGCATACGTACGTTGTTATAACGTATCTTAGTATATTTTGGCATAGTGCTTTGTATATTAGTGTTTTTAGGCGCATGGAAACTATGTCTTTTAACAAGTAGAGTGTGCCACTTATTGTTCGGAATTTCTTGTGTAGATGGCAGATCTGCATCGAAGTAAATTCCAAGGTATCGTATTGCTTCAACCTGAGTGATTGTAGTGGTTTTGCTGTTCTGTGTGTTTTTTATGTTGGAAAGTGGATGTTGGATGGTTATCAAATGGTCGAGTCAGTGGATTTGTGAATATCATTAATTTTGTCTTTTCTGAGTTTAGGTGTATGGAGTTTTTCGTGAGCCAGTCTATGATCAGATTTATATCATGTTGCATATTTGTTTGGGCTATGCTTGCGTTATTATGGATGGATATTATTGCTGTATCGTCTTCGTATTGGAATATCTTACCTTTGAATGGTAACTGATTAATATCATGCGTGTAAATGTTGAATAGAGTTGGGGAGAGTACAGCTCCCTGTGGTACTCCACAGGTTACTGGTAGCTCTCAGCTTCGGTTAGACCCGATACGTGTGATATGTTTTCTATTTTAAAGCCAGTATGTAAACCACCTGTGAAGAGGCCCGTCTATTCCAACATGCCTCAGCTTTTCTAATAAGGTTTAGTGCGTAAGTGTATCGAATGATTTAGTTAGATCAATAAAGACTACCATGGTAATTTTGTTTTTGTCTAAGGCGGTATTAATTATGTCTGTAAAGTCTTCCAAGAGAGATGTTGTTCCCTTATTTTTCTGAAAACCATATTGTGTTTTGGGGATAATATGAAAGATCTGAGTGTATGCCGTGAGTTTCTTCAGTATGATCCGCTCTATAATTTGAATGATAATTGGTAATGTTGTTATGGGTCTGTAATTGCTGAATAAATTTCTTTTTCCATGTTTGTATATGGGTGTGATTATGGCGGTCTTTAACATACTTGGTATCTGTCCTGTTTTAAATATTTTATTTATTAATTTTAGTAGGATAGGACTTAAACTAGTTGCATGTTGCTTTATATCTTAAGGTCTGATACCATCAATTCCTGGGCCTTTATTTGGTTTGATTTGATGTATCGCAGAGAGAAGTTCTGCTTCATTTATGGTTGGGAACCATAATGTCTGTTTTGATTGTGGTCCAAGTGGAGGATCTCGTTTTTTTGATTGGGGGAATATTTCTGTGCAGTTCTTGGATGAAATCTGCAAAGTATTGGTTAAAGTCATTTGTTAGTTGCTGGATAGGTTTTGCGTCTTTCATGAAGCTGTGTTTTATGGTTTCGGAGGCGGTGCCCTTGGGAACAAAAATCTAGCATCTCATTGATCAGATTCCGGGTTTGTTTCATGTTGTTTTGTGCAGAGCTTAGTTTATCTCTGTAGTAGCTTCTTTTTGCATTTCTTATTTGTGTTGTAAGGCGATTCCTTGTTATCTTATATTCAGTTTTTAAAGCTGTGTTATTGAGATATCGCTTTAATTCTTTCCATAAAGCGTCCTTTCTGTGTATTTCCACGATTACGTTTTGTGTTATCCAAGGATTTTGTGTTGTTTTTGAACGAATTCTGACTTTCTTTGTAGCTTTCTTATATATTTCCTCCAGTGTTAGTTTAATGTTGTTGTATAAGATATCTGCTGAATCTGATGCCAGGTGTTCCCAGACTGTTTTTCTTATTTCGTGGTTGATTATTTCTTCGTCTATTATTGTTTTCTGTCGCTATTCTTCTGTGGGACATTGCATGAATATTGTCTTGGTGTGCAGGTTTAGAGCGGTGAAGTAATAGTGTGCTACTTCCCATTTTTATGACTGATGCAGTGTAACTGTTTGGTGGTGCTCGGATGTTTATATGATCTAGACAGGAGACAGTGATAGTATTACCGAATATTTCTTCTCTAGTACATGATGTTATTGTTGGTATTAGATTATACATGGATAGTGTGTCTAGGTATTGTACAGTGTTGTTCTGGTTTTCGTTTGCAATATTTATGTTTATGTCGCCAATTGTCATTAGGTATTCGGTTGAGCATATTTCTTGGCTTGAAAGCCAGCAATTGAGTTCGTGCAAGAATTTTATCATGTTTAGGTTTGGTGGCCTGTAAATAGCATTTAGTGTTATGAGATGCTGTCTATTTTTGGTATTAGTGATTTCGAGGCAAAGAGTTTCAGCATGGTCAAACTGATAGGCCGTTTCTTTTGCTATTAATTTTTGTTTGATAAATATTAATATTCCACCCCCTCTTTTTGTTTGGCGGCATGATCTATATTGTTTAAAGACGGGAATTTGAAAAGCAGTCGCTTCATCATTAGTTATGGATAGTTCTGTAAGAATCAATATATTAATAACATCAGTGTAATTCCTCAGATAAGCCAGTAATAATAACCTATGTTTTTGAATGCTTCTGATGTTAATATGCAAGATTGAGAGACCTCTCGCTTGTACTGTGTGTTTTTTCCATGCATCAAGCGATTCGAAAGTACAATTACTGATGTATTATGGTGTAATTACATCTATCTGCTGGTTCACATTCATTTTTGTTGTGTTGAGATCTTCTTTTTGAACTAAGTTGGAGTCTTTTGTTTTACTCTGGCAACCTATATATATCTTCCGAGATTTTTATTTGTATAGACGTTGAAGTCTGTGACTTTCCCGTCTTTCATCCATAAAACGTTATACTTTTTTTCTGTTTTTTTCTTTTATTGCTTCGTTCAAAAGATTCTGATTGAAAGGTGTTAAATACTCAGAGAGAAAGATTGGCATATTGTCTTGCGATGCATTTATATCCTTGACAACTGTTTTTTTCAGGCTGCTGGCTTTTATGAGATTGTATCTTGTAGCCTTGCTTGTCTGACGGATTATTACCGGTGTGGGTTGTGGTAAGCCTTGTTTTTTGTTCTTCCTGGGAAACCGGTTTATGGTCTGAATATCATTATGCTCTACTGGGATGTCAATTGCATGGCCTAAGTTTAAAACTACGTCTCTGAGATTTTCTGTGGATTCAGTTTCTGGAAGACCGTTTATGACAAGGTCTTCTTTATGTTGTCGTTATTTTAAAACTTCGTATTGTAGTTTCACGATTTAATTTCTTGACGGAGTTCTGATGTGGCTTTTATCGATTTATGTTGCCTGTCACTTAATGCATTAATGCTGGTTTTAATGTCTTTTACCATTTGTAGGACTTTTTCGACTTTTAAATGATTAAATTTAAGAAACTCTTCATATTTGCTAATTGTTTTTGTTATTACTTTATTCTGTTTATCAAATAGTTCTTGGACAGGATCTACCAAGCTGGCTTTTATATTTGCAAAACCTTTTTCTTGTAATAAATTTACGGAACTCAAATTATAAGACTCACCGTTATTTTTTGTCTGTTTAATTCATCGTCCGTTTCTGCCTCTGGCATAATCAGTTGCGTCGTGGGTGGCGGCGTTTCTTTGTCCTCTCTGCAGTATAGGCATTTCCATTCCTCTTGCTTGGCATTGGATTTGCGTTGCCATGTTGTTTCTGAGAATCCGCAGGTTATATGTCTTCCGTCGGACAAAAATTCCTTCAGGTACTTGTTGCACTTCATGGCTCACCTTTCTTCCCTTGGACAACTGTAAAAATGGCGACGTCCTTTGTTCTATGCTCGTTAGTGACCACGGTGAACTCTGCTCAATTTTCAGCGCACTCAAAATTTGGGTTTCACTTGGCCGGTTTCGATGAATTATATATCACTGTCTTCAGCATGACAAGAAGAGTTACTTTGTGACACTTTTAAATTATCAACAGGAGTGTGAACAACATTAAAGTATAAAAACTGGACCAGCGATACAACCATGCAACCATTTGTATGCCTACACAGCGTTAATAATGATGATGATGATAATAATAATAATTTTTTTTAATCTTTTTATTTTTATTTTAATTTTTATTGTTCTTTCAAATATTTACTTATGTACAATGATCATGTATGAGTATATTATTTTACAAGGTTCAGCAGTTTGTGCTACATCTAATGAGATTTAAATAGTAATGATGATAACAGTTTTTTTTATATAACAATGATAGTAATAATTTACAATTATATTGTTCAGAGTTACATAAGTTGTATAATATTACATGTTGTGGTTTACTATTTTTTTTCAAGTTTGAAAAGGTGTGATTATAGAACAGTATTTACACATGCAATCTGAATATTATGTGTCCTTATTTTCGCAAACATATGGTGTAAACTCGTGATTTACTTTTAAAATAATTTTTTTTTACATTGCATACATTTGTTACAGGTATTATATATATTACATACATTAGTTACAATTATTATATACATTACATTCATTTGTTTACATATGATATATTACTTACATTTGTTTACATGTGATATTTACATTACGTACATTGGTTTACATATAATACATACATTGGTTTACATATAATACATACATTGGTTTCATGTGATACATACATTACATGTATTTGGTTACATATGATACATCTTAGATGTGAACTAATTTTTTTTTCCTTTCATCCTCGAAGCTTAAATGTAAGCTTATCTGAGGATGACACCAGTTGGTTATTGTTGAATGTTGGATAGTGAGATATTTAGTTTCTATGGGCAGCGTTTGGGGGTTTTTGAATACCATTAGCTTTGTTTTTCCAGGGTTTATATATATGCATATTTCGGTTAACCTGTTAGTGATTTGATTGATGTCGTGTTGCATATTTGTGTAAGTGATATTTGCATTGTTGTGAATGGATACTATGGCCGTGTCGTTTGCGTACTGGAAGATTTTACTTTTTAGGGGAAGTTGGCTTATGTCTTGTGTATATATGTTAAATAGAATGGGAGATAGGAGAGCTCCTTGCGGTAATCCACAGGTTACATGTACCTCTTTGCTGTATGCTGATCCTATACCTGTGGTGTGATTCCTGTTTTTCGTGTATGGTTTAAACCGCTGGAGTAGACGACATCCAATTCCGATATGGGCTAGTTTCGTTAACAAGGTTTTGTGTGTTAGTGTGTCAAATGCTTTCGTTAGGTCAATGAATACCACTAATGTTATTCTGTTTTTATCCAATGCAGCGTTTATTAGATCTGTGAAATCTTCCAGGAGTGTTGCCGTTCCTTTATTTTTTTGAAAGCCATATTGTGTTTTGGGTATGATTTGAAATTTTTCAACGTATGTGGAGAGTTTCTGATGCACGATGCGCTCCATGATTTGGTTGACTACAGACAGCGTGGCGATGGGTCTGTAATTACTTATAACGTTTCTTTTTCCCTGTTTGTGTATGGGTGTGATTAATGCAGTCTTCAGTGTTTCAGGTATGTGTCCCGTTTCGAAGATATTATTTAACAGTTTTTGAATAACTGGAAGTCCGTTGGTTGAGTGTTTCTTTATGTCTTTCGGTCTGATTCCGTCTATCCCCGGTCCTTTGTTAGGGTTAATTTGTTGAATTGCCAGTGACAGTTCTTCTTTTGTTACTGTGGGGAACCACATCGACTGGGTTGCTCGTGGACCTAGTAGAGAATGTTCGTATGTGTGAGGAAAGGTTGTTTCTTGTAGCTTTTGGACAGAGTTCACGAAGTGCTGATTAAAGTTGTTTGCCAATTGTTTGAGAGATTTGGGGTCGCAGGCAAAGCTGTGGTTTATTGTTTCTGATGCAGTGGGTCTGTGTATATTTTCCAGCATTTCATTAATCAGGTGCCAGGTTTCCTTTATGTCGTTCTGAGCTGTTGGTAATTTGTTGCTGTAATAGTTTCTTTTTGCCGTTCTTATCTGTGTTGTTAGGAGTTTCCGTTTTCTTTTGTATTTAAAGCGATATTGTTCGGCGTCTTCTTAAGTTGTTTCCATAGAGCATCTTTTCTTTGTATGTCTGTTAGTATGTTGTCTGTTATCCATGGATTTTGTTTCGTTTGGGACGTATTTTTATTTTTGTTAATGCTTTGTTATATATTTTGTTAAATGCAAGTTTCAGATTATTATATATAGCTTCAGTAGAGTCTAAAGATGCTATCTGCATCCAGTCTGTTTTCTGATTTCATCGTTCACTATTGCTTCGTTTACAATGCTATGATACTGTTTTGTAGTCTCAGTGATTTTTATGGGTTCTGGTTCAGTGTATAACTGTAATGCTGTGAAATAATGGTCTGCCAGTTTGCATGTTATGACTGCTGCAGTGTGGCTGTTTGGAGGGGCCCTTATATTTATATGATCGACGCAGGATGAGGTTGTTGTGTTTCCGATTATCTCTTCTCGTGTATACGACTGTACGGATGGGGTTATGTTATATGCCGATAATAGGTCTGGGTATTGTTCTGTGTTATTATTTATGTTCCTAATGTTTATATTAATGTCTCCTATTATCATCAAGTATTCTGAGGTGCCTACTTCCGTGGCTGAACGTTTAGTTCTTCTAGGAATTTTGTGGGGCTTAAGTTGGGTGGTCTGTATATTGCATTTAATATCAGGGAGTTTTCTTGTTTGGTGTTTTTAATTTCGATGCATATGTTTTCTGCGTATTCTAATTTATAGTTTGTTTCTGTTACTTTTAGTTTATGTTTGGTAAATATTATTATACCACCGCCTCGTTTTGTTTGTCTGCAGTGTTTGTGTTGTTGGAAGTGTGGCATTTGGTAGGTGGATGCCTCTTCGTTTGTCGTGGATACATCAGTCAGTATTAAAATGTCTATTTCGTCTATATCTTCCTTCAGATAAGCTTGCAGGGTCAGCCAGTATTTTTGAATGCTTCTGATGTTGATGTGGAGAATAGATAGTCATTTTTTGATGATTGCAGTAGTTTCCTTTCTGTTATTGATTTCAGAATGTGGCAGTTATCATGTTCCGGGGTGATTACGTCTGCTTCATGGTCTGCTTTCATGTTGGTTGGTGTGCTGTTCCTTCTTTACGAGTTGTCCATATTCCTTTCAATGTGGCAGCCTGTTGAGGTCATCTAATAATAATAATAATAATAATAATAATAATTTTTTTTCTCAGATAAATTACATACATTATATGAACACAATTATGCATAACAAATACTTTCTCGTACATAAAGTTTTTTTTAAATAATAATAATAACAATAACTGTTTATAACGTATATTATTATAATATTCATAATGATGATTATTACAGATGTTTTTTAATTATTAGTTAACATTTTTTTTAAAATTTTTAACATTTTATTATTTCTCATTTGTAATAATAACAAATATTATTTTTCATTAATTTTTATTTATATATATTTTTTATTTTTTTATTTTTAAAGTTTGAGAAAGTGTGATTATTCATACAAATTTCTGCATCTGCTTATAAGGATTACTTTCAGATGAGTGAGGCAAGTTAATCCCACCTACTTCGAACTTGGGTTAGCTTTTATGAAGAGAGTGGGATTTAGCCTTCACTATTTGTCTTGTTACTACTGTTTATGTATGGGGTGTAGGCATTGGATGCTATTGATTTATGATGTGTATATTAGTGTTAATGGTTTCCTAACTTTGTTGGTATATTTTTCAGAGTTCGTTTTTTAATGTTCTGTAGTTATCTACGTGTTTTAACTTTCTTGGTAGGTTGTTGAGTTGCGTGGGTATCTGATGTGATCTCACAAAAGAACCGTATGAATTGTTGAAGGGTGTAGAGATGTAGAGAGATATTGTGGGTCGTGTTATACGATATGTGTCTCTGTTGTTTCGATAGGTGATATTGAAGTAATTCCTTGTTAATGTCATGTATTGTTTCAGGTTTTTAATGCTCAGAATTCTGTGTGTCGCCATGTGCTGGTCGGATATTGGTTGTTGCGTGTAGGGTGCCCAGATTACTGTTGACACGATTTTCCTGTGTAGTGTTTCTAATTTTGTTAGGTGGCTGTTTGATGTATTTGCATAGACTGTTATTCCGTATCTGAGTAGGGATTCGCAGATACCGTGATATAGGATTTTTTTTATGTTGCGTGGAATAATATCTTTAACTTGGAAGAGTTTTCCTGCCATAATCCGGAGTTTAGTGTGTAGGTATTCTTTATGTTTTGTCCATTTAAGGTGGGAATCTATATAGAGACGGAGGTATTTTGCGTGTGTTACAGGTTTGATTTCGGAACATTGGAAGGTATTTTTGCTGTTAATGCAGCAGTATGTGTGACAATGTATCGATAGTGATGCAGAGCGTATGATTCTTGGGTTGTGTATTATCAACATCCGTGTTTTGGTGCCGTTGATTAGAATTGCGTTTTGGTGGAAGTATGTTGTAATTTCGTTTAGGTCTTGTTGTGCTTTGCAGAGAGCTGTGTTAATGTCTGTGTGGATTGTAGTAGTGCAGTGTTATCTGCGTATTGAAATGTTTGGCTTCTTATGGATATGTTATGAACATCGTTAATGTATATGTTGAATAGAGTGAGTGATAATATGGCACCTTGAGGTACACCGTGTTTTACTTGTATACTCCGACTGTGATATGTACCTATTTTTGTTACTTGTGTTTTGTTTGAGAGGTAGCTCTTGAACCATGTATGTAGTGTTCCTCTTATACCTATTGAGTATAGTTTGGTGAGTAGTATGTCATGGTCAAGTGTGTCAAATGCTTTGGTTAGGTCCAGAAGTATGAGGACGGGGTACTTGTTTTTGTTGACAGCTTTGTTTATTGAGTCGGCTATGTCTTCTAATAAAGAAATGGTGCTTTTTGTTTTCTGAAATCCGTATTGGTTTCGTGAGATGATGTTGTACTTTTTTAAATAGTTCTGTAGTCTGGTGTGTGTTATTGTTTCTAGAATGTTTGAGATGACTGGCAGTGTGCCTATTGGTCGGTAGTTCCGAGTATCGTTTCTTTTGCCGTGTTTGTATATTGGCGTAATTACTGCAGTTTTTAGTTGTTGTGGAATAATGCTTGTGTCGAATATTATGTTCACGAGTTTCAAAAAGTATTGGATTTATTTGTTCAAAATGTGTTATAAGATCTGTGAGTCTTATTTTGTCTATTCCTGGAGTGGCCTTTGGTTTTAGTTGTAGGATTGCTTCTTTCAGTTCCTGTTTTATTACGGGTGGAAAATGAAATGCATAGTTTGTTGATGTCTTTGTGTCGGTAGTCTTTTGTTGATCGTTGGTAGTTTGTCTTTTTTGAGTTGTGTGATGTTGTTTGTGAAGGTATGGTAGAATGAGTCTGCTAGTTCCTCTTGGTTTGTGTCCTGACCGAAGCTTTTTGCAATAAAATCTTGTGCTGAAGTTTTCTTTTTTCGGGTTATTAATTCGTTCAGTGTAGTCCATGTTTGCTTAATGTTGTTGTTATATTCCATGAATATTTGGAAGTAGTATCGTCTTTTTGCCCCACGAATTTTTGTTGAAAAGTCACCCAGTAACACAAGAAATAAACACAAGTTTATTTCTTGTGTTACTGGGTGACTTTTTAAGTTTTTTCCATAGATTTTCTTTTTCAGTAATAGTATTTAGTATGTCGTCATTTATCCATGGATTGCTGTCTGTTTGTCGCCTCGTTAGTGTAGGTTTTGTTGCTTTTTTGTATATTTCTCTGAACATTAGTTGAAAAGTCTCGTATAATGTTACAGGATCGTTTATTTTAAGTAGGAAATTTCAGTCAGTATTTTTTACTTGGTTATCGACAATGCTCTGTAGTATGATCGAGTTTTGTCGACTTTTGTGGTGAGATGGGAGGTAGGAAACGTAATAAAACGAAGTTGAGACAAAGTAGTGATCGGCAATTTTTACGTTAATTACTGATGATGTATATTTATGGATGGGGGCCCGTATGTTGATATAATCAATGCATGATTGTGTTAGAGAGTTATTGAGTATTTCTTCTCTTGTTGGGGTGTTAATGGTAGGGTTTATGTTGTACTGACTTAGTATGTCAAGATATATGTTAGTGATTGAAGATGCGTGGTCTAGAGTATCTATGTTAATGTCTCCTATTAGGATGAGCCTGTGTATTGTACGCGGTTCGATGCCGCTTAGCCATGTTTCTAACTCGTGAAGAAAACTGAGTGGATTATTATCTGGGGGTCTGTATATTGTGTTTATTTTGTATTTGATACTATTGTGGCTATTTGCGAGTTCTAAAATTAGTGTTTCCGCATATTCTAAGTGAGTTTGTTTTTCTGTCACAAATTATTTTTCTTTGATAAATGCCACAATCCCGCCTCCTCTTTTGGTTGGTCTACATAAGTTGTAGGTGTGATAATTATTTATGTTGTATGCGTAAATTTCTGTGTCATTTATTGCAACTTCGGTCAGTATTAGCGCATCTATATTTATCATGGTATAATTGAGCTGTGTTACCAATGTAAGCCAGTTTTTTTTATACTTCTTATGTTTGTGTGTATGACAGTGAAGTTGGTGTTGGTGGAAATGTTGTCTGACCATTTCTTCAAAGAAATTTTCTTTTTTCTTCTAGAAACTTTCTTCTAAAATAATAATAATAATAATAATAATAATAATAATAATAATAATAATAATAATAATAATAATAATACCACGAGAAGGATCACGGCTTTCTCGTGCCGGTGGGGCTTGCGAACTTCAGTGATGTTGAGAACTATTCTGGCGGTAGCATATCTGCCTGCAGGGTCGCCATTTTCAGACAGGTCTCAACTGAGAAGCCAGATTAACATTGTTCCATCCTCCGATCTTAATGGAGAAAAGAAATAAGAGATCTATACTGGATCAGTCGACGCCCGAATCAGCAGGGACTGCGTCAGATGTTGGAGATCCTGTTCATCAGGCGACAAGTGGCCTACAGGTCCTAGCTCTCCTTGAAATCAGGACAGGAAGCTGAAAAGCGACTGGAAGAAACCAAACGCAAAAAATGAACTGTAGAAGAAAAAAGAGAAATTATGAAATGCTTTTATAGATCAGCACCAGAAAAACGAGGTTTCAGGAAGCGTATGCATTTAATTTGGAAAAAAATTCCCAGAATCTGCAATAACAGAACTGAGACTTACGGACCTAAAGAATTTCATTTTTCATTTTGCATAATCATCAGGAAGAATATCGATATCAAACTTTGGAATTCAACTCACTAAGCATCAAGCTGATGGCATACCTCCAAATGTTTTGACAGGAGTGCAGCGTAAAATGAAGTCAGCGATATTGGAACATGAACTCTATAAATGACCGTAAATGACCAAAAGAAGAAACACACAAATTTTGGAAGACGTTCTGGGATAATACTTCTCAACATAATAAAGATGCCTCATGGATTAAGGAAATAGAATCAGAAATGAAAACAAAAACATACGCAAAATATCAATATCTCTAAAGAAATGGTCAGTGCAAAAGCTAGAAAAGTAAAAAGAAAAATTGAAGTGCATTTGCCAAAGGCGAATTACATGGATTTTGGTTGAAACATCTAATCAGTCTACATGGTCGAATGACAGAACAACTTATTTATTTGTAGCAGTCAGGCTCAGTGGAAGACTGGATGATATCTGGGTGCACTCTTCTCTTCCTGAAAGATAAGGAAAAGGCTGCAGACCCAATTAACTATTGTCCAATAAGATGCCTACCAACTATGCTTAAGCTGTTCACTGAAATCATATCAAATTCCATACACCACTATTATCAGATAATCAGATTTATTCGATTGACCAAAAGGGCAAATTTCAAAAATCTAGAGGAACAGACGACCAGCTCTTTATTAATAAAATGATTCTGAGAAGTTCAAAAAGAAGAAAAACTAACTTACGCATGGCATGGATAGATATAAGAAAGCATTCGATTCCCTCCCACACTCCTGGATCCTAAAATCAGTAAACATATTTGGGATTAGCAAAAAGGTGATTCCCTGTCCCCATTGCCCTTCAACATTTCTCTGATTCTTTTGTATATGATTATGAAGAAAAGGAAATTCAGATATGAAATTCCTGAATATAATGTTAAAATTTCCCATCTGTTGTATATGGATGAATTGATGCTATATGGAAAATCGCTCTATGGAAAAACACAGTTGGTATTTTCAGTCAGGATATCAAAACGGAATTTGGGTTAGATAAATATGCAATTTTATCTATTAATCGAGGAAAAATTAATGACACCGGCAATTTCAAATTTCATCATAGGGGATATATAAAAGAAATTTTAGCCGATGAACACTACACATATCTAGGAATATTAGAGGAATATTCCACTTTCGAGTGGAATATTCTCCGCTCGAAAGTGAAACATCAGGCAGCATCAGAATACATCAAAAAAGTAAGCAAAAGAGCAAAGAATTCTTGGGTTATACAAGTATTCCGATATAAAATTGGCATAATGGGTTGGACAAAAGAAGCCCTGGACAGCAAAACTAGAAACATTAATGACTACGCATCATACGTTACATCCACGAAGTGATGTTGACCGGATGTACCTTCCAAGATGAATAGTCAGGCAGGGTCTATTGCAAATGAGACAGACTGTGGAAGAAGAAGAAAATAGCTAATGATGTTACATCGACAATAGCTCTGAGCCAATGCTTCATGCATTGGCTCAGAACTAAAAGTAACAGTAACAAATCCGTTTACAAAAAGGAACTGCAAAATAAGCGATATGAGCTAGAAAAATAAATCCTTTCATAGCCAATTTCTTCGAGGCACTCATCATTGTCTCAAAGATGACAAAATGATGACAATGATCGCAATGATGAAAAAATTAACATGAACAAGGAGTGGCCATGGCTACAATATGGATATATTCAAAAAGAAACAGAAAGATTTATTCTATCAGCTCAAGAACAGGTATTATAGACTAATGCAATGAAAGCAAAAATTTTTAACATCATTAATAACAGCAAATGCAGATTATGCGATCAGAAAGATGAGACTGTAGAACAACTAATCAGTGCCTGCAGCAAAATAGCTTAAACTGACTATAAATGCAGCCATGATCAAGAGGCCAAAATAGTTCATTGGCATGTATGCAAAAAATATGCCTTTCCTACTTCTGATAACCGGTGGAAGCATAAAATACAGACAGTGTTGGAAAACGAAACAGCAAAAATTCTCTGGGACTTTAGAATACAAAGTGATCGGCATTTGGAACATAATAGACCTGACATCACAATTATAGAACATCGACAGGTTTAGATTATCGACAACAAAGAACTGGATAAAAATACTAAATATCGAGAACAAGCAATCGAAGTTTGCCGGCTGTGGGTAAAACCCACTAAAAGTATCCCAATAGTTATCAGTGCACTTGGTGCAACTTCAAAGAAGCTATCCAGCTATTTATAGCAATTAAACATCAACGAATTGATCCCATGTAAGCTTTAAAAATAGCATTTCTTGGGACAGTCCATATTGTACGATGCCACCTGGCTGACTATTGTTAGATTGTTGAGGAGAATCTGAATTGTTCTTTATCACTAGTCAAATGTTGTTTTAAATGATATCTTGTTTTGACTATGTATCAATTTTGTGAATATAATAATAATAATAATAATAATAATAATAATAATAATAATAATAATAATAATAATAATAATCATACGTATCAAGGATTTAGGCCTAGTATGTCCTGTTCCGGCTTTAGAAGTCATCGTTGAATCGTTTAAGAGGACGTCCTGGTTTTCTTTTTTCTAATGGCTTGTACTTTAAGGCTTGTTTTGGTAATCTCTGTTTTCATTCTTTTAACCTGTTCCATCCATTTATGTTTATATTTTTTAATTTTTTCTTTAATAATATTTTTTAATAATTTTTAATAATAATAATAACATTTAAATAAGTATTTAAAATAAAAAAAAATTTCTAACGAAATTCTTTCACACTGAATATATCAAGAACGATATATCATTTCATGATTTGGCAAATTTGAATTTTAATAAGCGAATATATAATGTAGATTCCAAATATTGTATTTATTTTCACAAATAGTAATTTCCGTGTGTGTGTGTGTGTGTGTGTGTGTGTGTGTGTGTGTGTGTGTGTGTTTTGTCATTCAAAATATTTCCAAACTCTGGTTTGGAAATATATTGAATGACGGTGACTGACTAATATTTTTAATTGATAGGACCGCGTTCGTATGAAATTCTATATGGATATATATGCGGAAGAGTATTCTTATAAACCAAAGTATGAAGTAAGTAATCTTGTTTCCTTTTTGAGTAATTTTGATATACGTCAATTCCACTTGTTTCAACTTAGACAGGGAATTATTTTAAAGTGTATGATTTTCTGTTAAAATAACACATTTTAAGCTGAAAAAAAAATGATTTCGGTTTTAACATGTTTTCCAAGAAGTGATACTATTTGCTGTCGGAACAGGTCATGAGTCGTTTTCAACATTGTACAGAGGAAATTGCTGCATCTTTTAAATGCTTGTATGCTTCTACAACAGAACTTTCTTAAAGCACGATTTCCACTGTAAATTGAAACAAAGGATTCCATTTGTACTCGTGCCTAGTCCAATATATTATCGTGAATAAATAAATAAATTCACATGTTACTACGATACAGGTTTAATTGCAACAAATGAGGAATATACACTAGAGGGAAATACGTAACTAAAAAATATACGAACTTAATCGATTAATTATTCGTATTTTAAAAGTAATTATGTGAAGGAATGAAAAACCTATACATTGAAAAACTGTTGACATCTCCATTTATTTTCTAATACAGATTACTAAAACCAATCCGACAAGGTAAGGAGGATAGCACATAATGATTTTGGTTATTATAATACAGGAAATCGAGTGTTGCATAGAGTTGACTTACTTATAGATAAGCGATATCGCACCGATGTTTAATATCGTTAATCGAGATCATTGCAGAATAGTTAAAATATCTCAGATAATTATAGCTGACTGCATTCAAGGATACAAAAAATATAGTAGAAGAAAGGAATTCCAGAAACTGGCGAGCCACCTGTGTTAGCTATAGAGTTTATCAAACCAGTCTTATTGAAAAAAGACATCAATTCCTAAACATTGTTTATTATATATGCTTAAATTAATTTAATTTTAGCAATCAAGGTAACTATTTATTTCGAAAAAACCTGCTAATTCCTTCTATTTTTTGTACAGGCTGTTAAAGTTTTAACTTTTGGATGCTGATAGGAAGTCAGTCTTCATTGTTAAGCAATCAGATTACTGACCGAAGAGTGCTGCTAATTTTAAATGGCATCTGAAGAGGGTGCGGTGCAGAATTTTCGCCATAAAGTATAAAGGCAATATATGAATGATTTCATTCATTGTTTTTGAATATACTGTTTGAAAAACCCTAATTTCCGTAAAAACGATAGATCCAGTAATTCAGTGAATAGTTGAAGGAAGCTTTAAAAGTTACAAGTTTCACTATTCGACAAACAGAATCGAAATCGTAATGTCTTTCTAGCAGACGGCTAGCGCTATGAATCCGGAAGCTCTTACTGCAGGACTACACAGACTTCAAATTGGATTTACTTTTTATTTATAAGTTGAATGACTTCATTTAATAACTGTCGTTTTAAGAATATTTTGACTATTTAATTATTATATTAATATTAAATGATTGCTATAAAACTTCATTATTATTATTCTCTAATATGGAGATTTAAAATCTCTCCTGATTACTCTTTTGGAGGAAAATGGTCAAATCAAACAGAAACAAAACAGTCACTTGTTATCCATTGTGAAAGGCAGATTCGAAATGATATTTTATTTTCCTTTGCTAAAATACTTAACGACCTCTGTATTATACTGGACATATTCTAAAGAGTGATCTGTAATTGATGTTCTTTAAATATCTTCCTTAAATATAATTTGCTTTATTTGAAATATATGCGCCAATTGGTTATCAAATTCCAAAATGTTTATTTATTTATTTCCTTTTTTTTAACTGCTTTTTCCAGACAGTTGAACTGTTTACTAACATCGGCGGACTTGTTGGAATATGGCTTGGAGTGTCCCTGGTAGCTGTTTTCGATCTGCTGGAGAGTTTATTCTTAATCGCTACCGTCTCGTGGTGTCCATTTGGACGAGTCATCGATATCGGTCGTAACCTCTGAATGAAGCTGATATTTGTCGCTCTTGAAAACAAATGGAATTTTGTTATTATTACTAATATCATAATCATGAATATTATCATCAGTAACCTTCGGCGAGTGAAGGTCTCATCGATGGAGGCTGTTATATTAAACATACCTTGTGTTATAACTCCTCATATATTCATTCACACTGGATGCACTTAATTCTTCAAGTGTTAAATTGGTCCACTCACTCACTCACTCCTATGTCATGAAAAAGTCTACCTCTCACCTCTTCTCTGCAAACAAACTTAACTTCCACGAATGACCCTTTGGTACTTTCACAATCATCCATATATCGAACATTTTATCAGTTGATAACCAAAATTCATCACCAATTCAGAAATTTTGGAGTTTCACTTTTACCATATCAACATTTAGTTAGCAGTCATTTAATGGAAATATGCGTGGTAGATATATTATTTTAAAATAACGGTGTCGTACATGCAAAGAAAATTAGATCTTTTTATAAATACTCGTGTAATTTCGTTGCATGAAAATGAGCATTATTCATGGAGAAAGCAGAATATGGGCTAGAACATTTGAAATACGAACAAAAGAATGTGACTTGGAGACTGTGTTTAATTCGAACTGTCTCGATTTCAACAACGCGAGTTGAAGGAAGCACTATTATCGTTTTATAGAAAGCGATATAGTTACGCATTTAAAAGACACACGAGTTTAATGGAAATTATTTCTCAAAACATACAGATATTCCTACAGTCTGTTCAAGTAAGTTTAGAAAGGTTGAGGCAAGTTTACCGATTCAAAAAATACACGATTAAATTTAAAATAAAGTAGTGCTACCACATCTTTGGTTGCTTGCATTGAACTCATAATCTAGTGTCAATAGAATGAGAATCAGGTTTACATCGTTTGATTCCAGAAATCTTGTATAACATAAAGGCATTTTACTTCTTATTTCAGCAGAACTGCCTCTCTGTCAAAATTGTCAAATTTGACAGCAACAGGATACTCGATAAACAGGAAATATGTGGTAATTTATCGTACAGGTGGTGAGGAAAAAGAAAACTGAGGTCTGGTCCTACGGCTGAAGAAAACTCCCGTTAAGTGGACATTTGCTTTATCGTCTATGTAATGTTGACGATCTCTTTGATCAGGTCCCAGTCTTAACCAGAACGAGTTCAATTTTAAACAAGGTAAACTATTCACACACTCGCATTACGTTCTCGATTCATTGTGAATCCAGAACGTATACCAGACTTCCCTAGGTATTATAAAAAGTCCCTCCCTTTTCATAGTGTCGGCACAGTTAGTTTTTACTCTCTTCTATAGAGGAATCAAATAAAACTCGCTGTCATTTTACGGATATAACGAAACCATGATCGATAAATTAATAATGATCATTCTCCTTCCAGGTCGCATACTGATGTTAATGGATCCGCACTCCACACCTATAAGGGACTTCTGAACAAATAACAACAAGTCTCTCCGATTGTAATCTGTACACCATCTTCACAGCACGGAGTGACGTTCTCTGCTACAATTTAGGAAACATGAATTAACTCTGCCCTTGTGTGATGTTTATCAAATATCCTATTCCTATCGATTTTGTTACCTTGTTCAGACTGGCCGTTCTGTTTATTTATTGAAACGCACAGCAGATGTAAATACACGTCTCTTGTTTGAACATGAATATCACGTGAATTATTTCTAGATTTGAAACATATCTGACTGCAAACGCTAATACATATTTAATCATGTTTTCAATATTAAATTAAAAACTAATTCTTAAATATTTAATATTCGCGTTTCTTTAAACATTTCTTTGAATTTTTTGTTATATCACAAATTTTTATTACTCAAATATTACATCACAAAACTACAAGTTGCTCACACGCTCTCTCAAATGAATGCCATCATTTATGGATTTTTTAATTATCGTGTTCTTTCTCTTCGTGGTATTCCAATGATTTCTCTATTCTACAATCAAACGATCAAGCACGTGAACTTTGAACATTATCGTTTTCGATACATATTAAGAATGATATAATACCTGTTATATACTTTTCCTTTATTTGTATCCATAAATGAAAATATTGTAATTATTGTAATGTGTAATTTATTATATAATTCATTAAGTATTGTAACTCCGCAGTTACGCTTTTGTAACGTCCGTAGCAAAATTGTGCTAAGGGCATTTTTTGATTCGATTCTACTTTCTCTGCTAGAGGTAGTTTTAAACTTCATTGTATTTCAAATATTATAATCATTGTACTGTGTAATTTATTATGTAATTCATTAAGTGTTTTAACTCGTTAATTCCGCTTTTATAAAGTCCGTAGCAAAATTGTGCTAAGGGCATTTTTTGATTCGATTCTGGTTTCTCTACTAGAAGTAGTTTTAAACTTTATTGTATTTCATACCACTTCCGAAGTTAGTTGAGTGTGATGGAATGAATGTAGCGGTCTTATTATTATTATTATTATTATTATTATTATTATTATTATTATTATTACCTTATGGTTTTAACTCTCAGAAAAATCCTCCATAGAAGTTGTATTAGGGTTAGCAAACATATTTCCAAGTTCCTTAAAGAATAACAAATACTGGCAATTCTCCGCAGTTCTATCTCACAAATGACATAAAAAGAATCGAGTTAAGTACCACCTTCCTGCTGCCATCTAATTTGGAGAAGCAAATTTGGGATTAATAATAGCCTTTACCGACAGGAATATGAGTTTTAGTTGCGCTTAGCATTTGTGAGATTTAAATTTTTGGATTTTGTTTTGAATTCGTTTATCATTTTTCTTAAGCTTAATTATATCCAAATTTTAAAAGATGACTTCACAGCTTTAATTATTTTTCCTTTGGAAGTGTGCTCTAATGCGATTCTTTTCAAGGAAAAGGAGTATTTCTTGTAATCTAAAAAATAACAAGAAATCAACTAATAATAATACAAGAAAGGAATCCACAAATTTTCGAATCCTGTATGATGTAATGAACTACATGGAAATATTCAGTTAACTAGCATACTTGAAAAATTATTCATTGGAGTTTATTACGTTTGAAATATTGTAAGATCAAAATGATTTTAATGGAAGAATTATGTGTTTTATGTAAACATCTTCCCTAAATGAAAATAAATTAAAACGCAATTTCAGTTGTTTTTTAGTTTTTCTTCCAGTCATACTAAACAGCACTGAAAGGGTAGTACTTCCTTGCGCATCACTTCAAGTAAATAAATGAAATGTACGGATTAGTAATATATTTCAAACGCAAACATGAGAACTGTGATTGAAATAAAATAGCATTACATTGCTATTTAACACAAATGCTTCGTACAGATATATAAAAGATTTTTATTATTATTTATCCACGGTTAATCTAATCATTGGAAAGGAAAATATATCAGTTTATTTCTTCTAAGGTTATCGTTGTTTGAAGGCGTTTTTTCATTTCATCTTCACAAAGGCGTGTTTTTATTCA